>NW_006159650.1:3617359-3624871 GCF_000334495.1 Tupaia belangeri chinensis
AAAAAAAAAAAAAAAAAAAAAGTACCCCATTGGTGGATGTCTACAGGACCCTGCTTCAAGTTTCCAGACATGAGATTATCATGGACAGGCTGTAGAGATCACTAAAATAATTACACCTGATATTGTATATCCACATTGAGATATCTAGAGGACTGATTCTCCTCTCTGTACTACTAAATAATAGAAAACACATAGGTATTTTGGCCAGGTACTATTAAGTAATGCTATTACTCTGTAGCAGGGAAACTACAAATTTCCATCCTTCTTAGTTTTTCCTCTTAGGGAGACGTTGTCCATTTGTCACAAGTTGATTAAAGGGCAAGTATAGGTAAAAACTGCATGTTCATGTAGTTCAAATTATGAGGAAAGCCCTTCCAGATTTTACCCAAGTCTATGAAACTAATGTCAAAGCTGTGCTTTCTCTGAGATTCGTTAAGTATTCCCCAAAAAACAGCTTAGAAATACTTCATTCAAAGCAACCTCACCCCCCCCACACACACACAAAGTAGCATCTGCCAATTAACTTAGATGAATGACATGCATCTCCAATGAAATCCTATATCCAAAGACGTGTGATCAGTTTTGATCAGTTTGATCACAGGCATTGCAAATGGCATTGTAGCAGACACACACACAAAATCATTAATCCCATGCAGCATGCCCCTTTTACCTCATTTGGTTGGGATCTATGAGAAGTGGTTTCAAGTGCAGTGTTTTTACCACTTCAAATTATTTTAGTAATTTCAAAATTATGAATATATCCAACAAATTTACCTTATATTCAAAATCTTCAACACATTAAGCCAATGTTAGACACATCCTAGAATATAAATCAGTATACTACAAAAGGAACATTTTGAAATAATTTAAAAATACAAATGGCAAAATTAAAGTGGTATTTGTTCTTTAGGGTAGGATGGCCTTATATACTAGTATCAATTACCAGCACCCATTTGCATTGATAAAAACATTAAACAACTAGTTCGTTCCAAGCAATGTATCTAGTTGTATGGTACAGAGGAAATCCTATCATAACTAAAAACTATTTTATAACAAGATGATTTAAGTTATACCAATTAACTCCTTTTCAAGTGTGACAGAAGTACCCGTGCTTACTATTTAGGAACCTAGTAAATACTAAGACTCTTTAAGAAATGGGTACCTATAACCCAGAATAGTAGGAAAATTAAAGATTCTGCAGAAAAAGCTAAACCTTAATTTTTAAAAACACTTAAAGGAAATATCAAAACTTCAAATAAAGAACTATCAAAGAATAAAAAATTGCATTGTACCACAGCAACTCTTAAAGCTGTAATCTCTAACGTCTTAAGACAATAAAATGAGACTCACAGAATTAAAAAAAAAAAAAAAGAATCTAAATCAGAACAGTGACTGTAAGAAATTAAAAAAAAAAACATACTGGTAAGTCAGTGTTAATTTTATTACCGAGAACTTGGTAAATTATAAAGTGCTTTATTCTCCTTGAGAAAACTACAGTTTTTGGAAATATATACAGGATAATTCAGGGTTAAAGAGAATCCAATTCTGTTAGGGTACAGGCTTAGGGACTTGGGAGGATGCTGCTCTCACACACATGTGACAATGTCACTTAATACTAGGTTAATACAATCCCACAAATGCTACTGTCCAGAGGGTCTCATGTCAGTCACTTGTGTCAACAGTCACCACATGCTCAAGGCCTTGTTGCCTTCCTGCCTTTGAATCCCTATTTGGGGATGGCAAAAACACATCAGTAGTGTAAAAACCTGCATCTGTAGTAGTACTCTGTGACAGTTTACCTACATGACCACTTTTAATCGTAACTCACAGATTTGTGTATTTGGAGATGGCTAATGATGAGCAGAAACTTGGAGATATATATATATATATATACACACACACATAACAGTTCTAGTTCAAGATATTAATCTCCAGTTTCTACATTTTAAGAACTATTCGTATTCCAATTATTGTATTCCATCATACAAAATTGTTTGATCAGTGCAAGTAATAAACTTCAAGTGTGATCATTACTATGGGAGCACTGAAATGTTTAAATCTGATCATTTTTCTAACTGGAACATTTAAAACAAATCGGAGAAATGAAACACTATCCAAATCAAAATATACTAGCCCATTTCATACACTTTAGGTTTCTGACATTATTAGCTGCTATAGTTGGTAGATAAATTAAATCCACCTTTGAGTTGTGAAATTATAACCTCCCTCAAACAAACAGTAAATCAGAACTAGTTTGAGATGTCCTCTTCTTGGTCTGCTCTTCATGATAAGCAAAGAAAAAAATCCAAAAAATAGAAAGAGCAAAACAGTGTTTATCAATGATCTTCATCCCCTCCAAAGCAGAAGTTTCCAAAAGGATCCCATAAATGGAAGTCTCTTTAGAAAACAGATGTAGAATGAAGTGTTTTCTGTAACTTGCTGGTTTTTAAATTCTCTTCTGTTTTCAAGGAGAGCTGGTAACACTGCAGTCACACTACAGTATGGCAGCTTCAGCCATGAGACTGTCCGCAAACTAGAACTGTTCACTAGTTCAGTCACTTTTAGGGTTCAATTTACTCAATGATGGGTACCAAAAAAACCCTCAACTGTCTTGTTTTGAACTACAGCTAATCTAACACATCACAATATTTTTTTCTCAGCCTTGGAAAATAATTAGTAACATTAGTCATGATTTTTGAAAGATTTGTAATGACAATTATTTTATTAAGATCCAGTAAAAAGTATTAAGTATGAATTCAAGGACCTTATAACTTGTTCAATTTCAATGTTCTAGAACAGTTATCTCAGAGCATTTCAAAGTAAATCTAGACAGGATAAGGTATCAGAAGTAAATATTGGGCTTTGTATCTACTTAGCGCTTTATTAATGAAAGGAATAGCTCAGACCATCCAGTGACAAGCACCTTTTCAAAATGGCTCCTGACTCACCCATACGCTGCCACCCCCTACTCAAGCATGTAATTCTGAGCCCTGTATTCTGCCAACATTAGAAGAAAACAAAAGACTGAGGTTGAGATCAATTTATAACAAGAGGTAAGATAAGTTGCAAGGGATATTGCTACTACAGACAGACTTTAAGGAATTAACCAGCTAGGATGTTTAGTCTTGAGAGTCTTTTTTTATTACACCTTTCTTCTTGTTATGATTACAGGGCTAACTTTAAGATACTCTACTACTGTATTTAGCAGTTGGCTAAAAATTGGTTCCTTGACTAAATTAACTTAGTATGTTAAAGATCTTATGTGGGAATAGAAAACTCAAGAGTTGCATTTTTGACACTCTTGTAATGATATGGTTAGAATTTTGCAGGTGAATTGAATGTGCAGGTGCAGGTGCAGTCCAAGAACTGATCCATACTGGGACCAGCAGTTAGCATAATGGCTATGTCGCTGAACTCCCAAGTAGTCGACCGAGGTTCAAGTCCCGGACCCTGTGGCTTAAACTCATGCCGGGTGTGTGTGTGCGCGTGCCCAAGATCCCAAAAGGAGAATGGAGGAGAAGGGATTGCGGCGTGTCCATCCCCCCTGGGGAGTGATTTCTCGCTATCTCTCTGTCTCTCTTGCAAGCGCACATGCCCTTTAGCAAAAACCTCTCAAAAAAACCAAAACAAAACAAAATTGATCCATACGTAGAAAATTAACTTCAGTAAAGGACGTTTAATGTTTAACTACTGATCAATAAAGGCAATTTCTAAATTATTTACCCAGTGGAAGTAAGGAATTGGGCTGGATAGTACAGTCAGTCAATAACTCAATTGGGTTAGATGACCTCTTTTGGCTGTCTAAATTCCAATTTAAGATTTTGATACATGGTAAAACTTACCTTAAAGCTGACTTAAAAACTAAAGTATGACCAGAAAATATACTGCAGCATTGAAAAAGTTCAATGAACTACTGGTCTTGCCGTACTTGAGAAAAATATATATAGTCTGTCTATACTTACTTACATAGTGCCAAACAAAAAGCCTGTAGATTTACAGGACCCAGATGCTGTGACCCCCACCCTCCTCCATCAAATATGGAAATGTAACTCCTGAAAAATTAGCATCTTGGTATTTTTCAACCAATTTAACAACATAGTAGGACCCAGCTTGATAGATTATATTAAAGAGAATGGTAAAGATCTCTTAATTTTGATAATTCCTATGTTGCCTTATGCACATATGTAATTAAAGAGCTTTAAAAAATTTAAGACAACATAGCCCTCGGCATTACTTTATTATTCTTTACTCTTCAATCCTTTCCATTAATTCACAATCTTTGCTGCAAGTATTATCAGTACTAAATAATCTAGTTGGATTCTAAATTTTTTCCATACTGCTTTATTTTCTCCCTAGCTTTGATAAATGTATTCGGTTTGGTCTTTATGTTTCCAAATCGTAGGATAAAAGATAATCTTAAACTGTTAAGGTAAGTGTCTTAGGGTTTCTGTTTCTTTCCCCCACAATCCACAGAAGTTGAGAGGTATGACTCAATTAACAGATGAAAAGTTTTTTTTTTTCAACTCCATCATACTGGGATAATTGAACTATAATTTCCATACATTGTAAGAAAACTGAAGTACTCAGTGATAACTGCAAGACACCTAACAAATATATTAACTTACTACTAATGCAAAGAATGAAGGGCCAGCAGCAGGTGATGTGGAGGTTATGATGTTGGATCCCACATGGCTGACTGTGCAATTCAAATCACGCCCGGCACCAATGGATTGAAAATCATGCTAGGCACGTGTGTGTGTGTGTGTGTGTGTGCGCGCGCATGCCCAAAACCCCAAGAGGAGACTGAAGGATATGAAACTGTGACATAGCCATCCCTCTGGGAATGTTTTCTCATTCTGCCCACCACCACCCCCTGCCCCCGCCCCGGTCTGGCAAGCACATACACCCTTATAGCAAAAATAACTAAAATAAATACATTTTTAAAAATGGAACTGATTATTTCAGCTATAAAGGGTAAAACCAAACATGTTCTAGTGCTCAATATCATTTATGTTACTTAAAAAAAAAATCAATACAGTGGAGTAGAAAGGCAAAAAATAAATATTGCAGGCACCTTTGACAATATTCTTACTGATGATAAACAAATACTTCATCTTTTCTTCAGTTTGCACAAATTCAATTTGTACTGACAGAAGAGATTAAATACTTCCGAGTCTTTAATACTATACAAAGATATGAATAAACTTTGTGTTCTAATTATTCTGAAGGAAAATAGAAAATGTAGTGTGCACCCAATGTTATTCTAAGTAAGGATTATTATTTAAGAGGTCATCAGGTCATCCATTAGTGCAAAAAGTTTAGTGATGTATATAAGTCTTCATTTTTGCACAGTAATACCCTCAGATGGTATTTTTATTGGTTTGTTTTATATCCCATTTTCAATTTATATTTGTAAGTTTTGAAGTATCAAGCTCCTTCCCTTGATTTTCTTATTTGAAGACAGTTTTTGTTTTAGATACAACTCTCTACTATTTGGGGGGAGGGGGAACCACCTCTGTGTTGTACATACAAGCTGTGAATAAATGTTATATTCTAAGGATCATTACACTGAGAAATGATTTAACTGCATATTTTCCACACAAAAAGGGAAGGGGGGAAATGACCACCCTTAGAATACTATATGTAAAAGGAATAAACTTACCCTTTCATTCATAGATTACTATACATTGCCAGTGTACCCTTATCAATAAATAAGATACTGAAAAATGCTTTTTAAACTTTATGTTTTAAATGTTTGATTTTTTTCTTCATATGCTTGGGAAAATTAGCATTTCAAAGGAAACAATAATCAAATCTGAATATTTTGTAACTTTAACAAAAAAACCATAAATGAATAAAACCATAAGCCTTTGCACATAAACAAGCACAGTAAACGAAAAAAAGGTTTTTTTTTTTCATATACACCATTACATTACTTCAAGTGCAATGGAAAGATATAGTATTCATTTCTGGATCAGCTCACATTCAAACCCTTTGTTTTTTCTCAAGAAAAATACAAACTGATCCTAAACATTAAAGTACATCTGTGCATTAAATCCCTGTGCATTTTACATAAAGTAGAAAAAAAAGCCAAACATGTTCTAGTGCTCAATGTAAACATTTTTAACTATTATTTATTAATTTTTCTTAAAGGTACTTAGGAGTGTTGTGTGTCACATATTCAAAGTTAATCTTAGGATATTAGCACCATAACCCAAAAATAAACCATAAAGATTATTTTCTCCATAATCCCTTATCTTACTTCAGGACATGTGAAGCTACCATTGTCAACCATGCTTTTAAAGTAACCAGGCTCACTGCATTTTCTGATTAAATCAAATCTGATTACATCAAGATGCTACAAAGGGCCATTTTGGACAAAAAGAAAAATTAGTAATTGGCTCATCAGTCAGTCAATGACCACTTAATTCAGTCCAAAGAAGTAAAACAGTTTTATAATGAAGCCTAAACTGTTAATGTTCTGTTTTATTGAAAGAATTTATTTATAAGTATATTCCATGTTTAATTACGGACTTTTTTTTTGGTACCTTTTTGCAGATAACAGTAAACAAGAAGTTATAACCCTGAGAACAGATACAAAACAGAGACGCTTAGGGAGAGTTTAAATAAATTAATGGATCTGTTATCTATCACCAGTTCTTAAAATCAGGGAAGTAAAAAGGTATCATATTAATTTTTCCAGGTCAATTATTCTCATTCAGTCTGTCTACTATACACTTAACATGAGCTTTGAGAAGAAATGCATCATAATTTTGAAGTGGTGATAGCTCTTGAAACCACTAATGAGAAGGAGGTATTTATTCCACCTATCTCAGTTGGTCATGTTCAAAAATGTCCTTCCCCGTACTTTCTATCATGTCAAATGAAATAGATAATTTAAAGTAGAACATTCTCTAACACTGACAAGAGTCTGATGCTTTTCCTTATCTGCCACCTCAAAGATACAAAGATACACAGGAGAAAAGGATTAATTTTGTCTGAAAACCAAACACAATTAGGGACAATAAATAACTTAAAGGTGGAGCTACTGTAACATATCCCTGTAAGTACTAAATATGTAAACCACTGGAATCAAGTCCATCTTCAGGCACAAACAAGCTAGGAATGGCCTTCTATACTGTTTGGAGTAGTATAATTGATCAAGTAAAAGTATTTGGCTCAAAAATAAGTGTATTTGATGATGTAATAAAAGTTTTGCTTTAAATGGAGTCCAAAAATATTTTCCCATAAAGCGTGAGTTTCTGATATTTAGAGTAAAGGTCACTAATAAAGATACACTTAGTTGCCTCCAGCAAAGAACACTTAGGATTGCACATGGCAGCAATAAGCTAAAACAGAGATGGAGAATGAGAATTAACTATTTTCCTATATAGATAAGATTTGCAATTGCACTCATGACAAAACTCAACTCTACAATTTCAATACAGATGGGGTAAATCTACATATAACTTAAATACTTTTTTTAGCCCTGTACACTCTAAAGAACACTCT
>NW_006159650.1:3624882-3632248 GCF_000334495.1 Tupaia belangeri chinensis
CTAAGGCACACAAACTTCTCTATTTCACAGAGTAAGATTCTGAAAGATTAAGATTTTTTTGGTTCAGTTCCTTACAATGGAAACCAGAAGATCTTGGAAAGAAGATAAATTATACAGCATTTTGTTAGTGCACAATTTAAAAGAAAATGCTATGACTATGCTCTGGTTTTAGAAGTTTAAAATATGTACTTAAAACATTAAAAATAATTTACCAGCACTTTATAAATTCAAGTTGTAAAATAAAAGTGATCATTTTTCCTTAAAAAAGAAAAAGAAAAAGAAAAAGACCTATTTGGAAAGAGAACTGGAAAACCATTTCAATGAAAATGACCAAATCTGGTATAATGCACTCTACTCAAGTAGCCAAGGAAGGGGGTGGGGTGGGGGAGTAGTAGGTACATTACCTACTAATCATGGTTATTCTTCCCATGATTGTAACGTCAGTATGCACATACTATTCATGAAAAATCTGTAAACACAGGGCATATGAAACTGTTATACTACTATAAGATGGGTAAAACTACCACTTCTTGACAAATTCAGAAAATAACTGCATGGCACTTGCTACTGTAAAAGTAATGCCTACTGGTTTTGAAAACCAGGATATCTAGTGTTTAACATATTTCAAACTGTTGATATATGTAGTCAAATACTGTCAAAGTAGATCTGCCCCCAAAATGAAGCATATTTTGGCACCTGTGCTGAATGCTGCTACAAAGACCAGCAAGTGCAAATAAAAATAACAGTCATGATTTAGTCACATTCATAACTTTTCATAGAAAAATATAAATATATTCCCTGAATTATAAGACAAAAAATAATTTGAACAGCCATCTTTCACCATAAACTCCAGTCCATTTCCTCTTTAAATGAACTGACATTCCCTCAAGGTCATAAGGTGCAATCATTGAAATCTAACACATTCTCTACACTTCTGTCATCATCCCCATCATGGTATCTCACAGTCCTTCTACCCTGATTTCTCGTTTTTATTTTTGAACGTCGAAGAACTCTTTTAGATTTTGCATAGTCCAAATCCTCCCAGTCATTATCATCCACATTCAACCTAGGACGTTTGCTTTGTCTTTGACGTCTCACAGTTTTAGATAAATTAGCTGTAAAAGTTTTACCTTTTCTAACTACTTTTGTTTTTCCTTTTGTTTTCCTCCTTTTGGTTTTTGTATTATTAGTACAGTCAATATCCGATTCAGTTACGGATTCTAAATCTGATGATTTGGGACTAGTGTCAGGTCCAAATTTTGAACTCCTTGTTCTTTCAGAAATGTTAACACTTTCCAATTCAGGATGCAGTCTCTTTCTTTTTATTTCCATCCCTGGTGATTCCTGTGAATCCTGAACCACTTTTGTCTTACTGAAAGGGGCTTTTCCATAGGTCCTGAGTCTTCTGCCATTCCACCTGCGCAGCCCATAGTTCAGCTCCTCTTCGAAGTTATTCTCTGCAGTAGCTTTTTGTGCCCAAGTTGACTCAGCAGAAAATTTTCTACCAATCTCATTCCCTGGAATATGGCTTTTTGAATCTTCTTCTGAAGACCCAATAGAAGAATTTTTGGTTTTAGAAGGTACATTTGTTTTATGATTACTGGTATGCCTGTTCTTGTGTTCTGAATTCAATATACCTTCCGAGTCTGAGTCTCCATGTAAAGACGGACTAACACTTTTTGCACTACCTTCTGAGTCAGGTTCGGGTAGCTTACCTTCACAGGCATACCGTTCATTTGGCACTTCACAGTTGATACCTCCCTCACAATCACTCACTACCTTTTTAGCTGTGGGACATACAAACTGGAGGGTTTTTTTCCTTCTATTTCTGCTTCTAGTGCACACATTTCCTAAACAGTCATCTTCTGCATCACTCAAGAGCTTAATCTTGTTGGCAGCTGTACTTGCACATCTTCGAGTAATCCTCAGAAAACCTGTTTTGGCTTTTGACAATTTTGTAACCACCTTTGAATTGCTGTCTGAGTCACTGGAACAGACCCTTTTTCTGGAAACTTTTCGTTGTCCACTGTCTTGTGATGTAGAATCTAAAAATTAAGGGTATTTTTTTAGTCTTTAGTAAAAGAATAAATAAGTCTAAAGAATTTAAATGTTCAGGGACCAGCCAGGTAGTGTGGAGGTTAAGGTGTCTGGATCCCACATGGCCAAATGCACGGTTTGAGTCTCAGACCCAGTGGCTGGAAAACAGGCCAGGCACATGTGCACGTGTGCTCAAAATCCCAAGAGAAGAGTGGAGAAGGAAGAGATTACAGCATGGTCATCCTCCTGGGGGTGCTTAGTCACTTTCTCTACTTCCAGAGAGTGTACACACCTTGTAACAAACTTTTAAAAGACAAAAAAAGAAATGAAATGTTCAGGCCACCTGGTGGCATGGTGATTAAGATAGCTGAATTCCAGGGCCAGCAGGTGGCATGGTGGTTAAGGTGCTGGACATCCCTATGGCTAACCATGGTTTGAGTTTTGGACATGGAGGCTTGGTTGCTCATTCTTTCTCTCTGATGAGCACACACACCCTATAGCAAATTTAAAAAATAACAACAATAAATAAAATTAAATAATTCATGTGGCTATCCCCTAGAGGGTGATTTCTCTCCCTCTCTTCACAATGAGTGCCCATGTTAAATGTTTCAATATATGAAACAACTTAGTCTAAAATTCTTATTAACTTGGAGAATGGCAATGAAAGGGACACCTCTTAACACTTCAAATCAATGACTTTTTCAGCCTCAGCACAAATCACAAATACATTACAATCAGTAACATCCCATGCCCGACACTGTAATATTAATAAAAATACAGACTAAATTCTGTTTATCACTGCACTAGGATATGCATTCATTACTTCCTATCAGCCTTCCTAACTCTACAAATCACTTAACTTCTTTGCTTTAGCTGCCTTATGCTCTTCAGCTTTTTTAGGTTTTTAATCAACCTACATTTAGCAAGAATCTAATTTTAATTCAGCGAGTTTTCACTACTCTGTGCTCCAGAGCTGTGATCTATAAAATGAACAATAATAGGAACCAGCAGATGGTGTAATAGTTACATAGCTGGACTCTCATGTGGTTGACCATGGTTCAAGTCCTGGACTCAGCAGCTTAAAATACATGCCAGGTACATGTACTTGTATGCCCAAAATCCTGAGAGGAGAATGGAGAAGGGATTGTAGCATGGCTATCCCAGGGATTGTAGCATGGCTATCCCCCCCTCAGGGAGTGATTTCTCACTTTTTGTCTGTCTCTCTGGTGAGCACATGTGCCCTACAGCAAAACTCTTAAAAATAAATAAAGAAACAACAACAGTACTTACATAATAAAAGACACACAGGCTAAACTGGTTCAGAAAAACTTCCTGATATACAGTAATAACTCAGTAACTGTTCTGTTAGCTGCTATTATTACTTAACACCTTTGTTTCAACTAGTCCTATCTTTTCTTTCCTTTTCTCAAGCTGTCACCACCACAATTTATAAATCATGCTTGCCTCTGCTTTCCTCAAGTGCAAATCCAATACAGTATCTCCATCACCAATTTAAGAAATAAGGTCTTTAATAGAAATAGCTGTTAAGGTCAAGATTACCTATTAGGTGAATTAAAACTAAGTGCACTTGGGACCAGCAGTTGGCGTAATGGCTATGTCGCTAGACATGTGGTCAACCGTGGTTCGAGTCCCAGACCCAGTGGCTTAAACTCACAACGGGCATGTGTGCCCAAGATCCCAAGAGGAGAATGGAGGAGAAGAGATTGTGGTGTGGCCATCCCCCTTGAGGAGGGAGTGATTTCTCACTTTCTGTCTGTCTTTCTGGTGAGCATATACTCCCTATAGCAAAAACAACCTCTCCAAAAAAAAAGAAAAAAGAAAAAAACTAAGTGTACTCCATAAACGGTTATGCATGCACAACAGAATATAAGAAATGAGCAGAAAAAGCTAACAGAGAATCGAGCCAGCCAGGTGGTGTGGGTAGGGAAGAGTGGTTAGATCCCTCATGGCCGACTATGCTGTTCAAGTACTAGACAGAGCAACTTTAGAAACATGCCAGGCATGTGTGCATTCATGCCCAGAATCCCAAGAGGAGAGCAGAGGGGAAGAAACTGCAGCATGGTCATCTGCCCTGGTAGGTGCTTTCTCACTTTCTCTTTCTGTCTTTCCCTCTCTATTACTCTCCAGTGAGTTCATGAGGCCTATAGAAAATTTAAAATAAAATTTTAAAATAAGCTAATAGAATGTACAAAGAACAGAGAAATAGCTAGAAAAGACAAGTTTCAAGGGGAAGAAAAACAATCAATGCATGCAAAAAGGAACAACTGAGATTAAATCAACAAACCAAGGCAAATGTTTTGAATTACCTTTCATAAGATTTGCATTTTTTTTTGCTTTGCCATCATCTGAATCCTGATCAGTTTCAGATACGTGATCTGAGAAGCACTGGGATATCTCAATAGGTGCACACTTCAAATTTCCAGAAGTTGGATTCATTTCCTTTTTGTGACATCTACCATCTTCTTTATCATGTTCTTCAGATTCAGAGTCTTCTGAATCACTCAAGATCTTTGTTTTAAATAAGTTAGCATCCTTGTGAAATGTATTGTATTTTTTACTACATTTTCCTGGTTCAGAATCTGCTTCCTCTGAAGTGTTCTCTGCTTTAAGCTTCTGCCCAGATGTTGATGGACCAGCAGTTCTGTTACGCACACTATCTGAATCATGACTTTTACACTCTTCCTCAGAAGACACTATTTTAAGAAATTTTGTTTTAGATGTTGATGGAATATGGGACTTAAAACCATTAGCATGCCAGTTTTTCCGAGCTACCCGCAAATCACTTTCTGACTCTGAATCTCCATTTTCTGATTCACTGATAGTATTCTGGGTAGCAAGAATATTGGACACTGGTGATGAATGAGTTTGATCTTTTAGCTCCTCCTCTTCAAATTCTGACTTTAAGCTCTGATCATCTTCAGAATTATGTAATAGTTTTCTTCTAGCTACAGCAGAAGCATTGCGGTGAGGCAGCTTCCGGCCAGAACAGACACTTTCAGAGCTAGAATTCTCCTCTACATCACTCATTAACTTTATCTTATTGGCAGCTACAGCAGCACATTTTCGTAGGACTTTTCGGTTACTTCTGGCTCTGGCTTTTAGAATTTCACCAGTGTCCAATGAATTATTATCAGAGTCACTTAAATAGACTCTCTTTCGAGTGGCTTTTCTGCCACATCCATTCTCCAAAGACACAGGACCTAGAAATAATGAAACAATGAGATTAGAAAGGTTTTCCTTCTTTCAACATTCTAAATGACTATTTTTAGTAACTATTATTTTAGTAACTTTCCTTATTTTTTTAAATACTGAAATTGATTTTCTAAATCTAAAAAATCCCAAAGGACATTTAATTGTAGATTTGGTAAAGCCATGCTCCAGTCAGTGTTTCGCTTTTGCACTCTCTGGATACACACTTCTCCACAGTACCCCTGGAGTCTCTTACCAGTTTTTCTTTGAGTAGCTCTAGTTCTAGTTGCCCTGAGATTGCTGCTTCTGGATGGCCCTCTACGAAAGGAGGACTCAAGAGTTCTTGAACTCTCTTTGCTTTCCTCCGAACTATTTGAAGTTGAAGATGATGAAGAGGTAGCTAAAGAATCTTCCATTTCACTTTCTAAGAAAGAGCATATGTAGTTAACTGAGTATATCCTATTTTTTATACACATAGGCAAGCAGTTATCTTATAACATTATACTAAAAGCAGATCCTTAAAATACTTAGAACATGCTTTTAAGAAAGCATTCCAAAGAAAACTCATAAAACTTTAGGTAATTCAAGATACATAATCAGCATTCAAAATTAAATTTGTACTCGTATTTCTAACACATCAATCCTAGATTCAGAAAATAGTTTAAATATTTTATAAACAAGCTTCTACTCAAAAATTAATTAATCCCATTATTACTTGCTTCTGTGATACAGGACAAGCATTTCATAGGAAAGACAGAGTCACTTCGGGTCCAGCATTTCAAGAAGAAATATTTGTGGTCTCCAGTTGCTATTCCTAACAGCATAGATGTACCACAGATGCACTCAGTTCAAAAAAGGTAATTTCTTTCTTTCTCTCTCTCTTCCCCTCCCTCCCCCTGTGTCTGTCTGTCTGCCTGTCTCTCTGTCTCTGTCTCTCTCACTCTGTCTCTCTCTCTCTCTCTCTCTCTCTCACACACACACACACACACACACACACACACACACATACACAGAAGTGAGATAAAGAAGTCATTTAAACAGTACAGGTTCTCCACTATTCCACTTTATGAGTGCATGCTGCAGTGTGATCACAACAAGCCAAGTATCCTGTTCCTTTATCCAGACTTATTTCTTACATTCCTACAACCAAACGAAAATTTCATTAAAATGAGTGGAAGCATACCACTCATAGCCTTCAGCTAGTTCACAGAAAATGTACACTATGAATAAATTATGCATGCATTTCAAAAAATTTGCACCAAATCAAAACAGTATAATTTCATTTTTCCCATTTTTCCATGAACTCTTCAAACTAAGTAAACTCTATTCTTCAGTGTTTTTTTTTGTTTGTTTTTGTTTTTTTTTTTTAAAGAAAGATTGTGCTATAGGGCACATGTGCTCATCAGAGAGACAAAAAGAAATCTACCCCCACAGGGGGGATGACCACTCCACAATTCCTTCTCCTTATTCTCCTCTCAGAATTTTGGGCACATATGCACACACACCCGACATGAATTTTAAGCCACCAGGTCCGGAACTTGAACCACAGTTGACTATGTGGGAATCCACCAACATAACCATTCCACCATCTGCTGGTCCCAGTAAGTTTTTTATCAGGTAGCTTTTTTTTTGAGAGGTTTTTGCTATAGGGTACGTGGGCTCACCAGAAAGACAGAAAGTGAGAAATCAACCCCCGGGGGGCTAGCCATGCCTCAATCCCTTTCTCCTCCATTCTCCTCTTGGGATCTTGGGCACACACGCACATGTGCCCACAGGGTCCAGGACTTGAACCATGGTTGACTACATGGGAGTCCAGCAACATAGCCATTATGTCAACTGCTGGTCCCAAGTAAACTCTACTCTTTTTTTTTTTTAATTTTATTTATTCATTCATTTATTTTAATTTGACCAGACTCTACTCTTAAAAGACAAAATTTTGAGGGACCAGCATGTGGCGTGGTGGTTAAGGTGCTGGACATTCCCACATGGCCGACCGCAGTTCAAGTACCAGACCTTGTGGCTTGCTTTCTCACTTTCCCTCTCCCTCTCTGTGTATCTCTCTCTGGTCAAATGAAAATAAATGAATGAATAAATAAAATTAAATAAATAATTATTTTTT
>NW_006159650.1:3636028-3655436 GCF_000334495.1 Tupaia belangeri chinensis
CACACACACACACACACACACACACACACACACATACACAGAAGTGAGATAAAGAAGTCATTTAAACAGTACAGGTTCTCCACTATTCCACTTTATGAGTGCATGCTGCAGTGTGATCACAACAAGCCAAGTATCCTGTTCCTTTATCCAGACTTATTTCTTACATTCCTACAACCAAACGAAAATTTCATTAAAATGAGTGGAAGCATACCACTCATAGCCTTCAGCTAGTTCACAGAAAATGTACACTATGAATAAATTATGCATGCATTTCAAAAAATGTGCACCAAATCAAAACAGTATAATTTCATTTTTCCCATTTTTCCATGAACTCTTCAAACTAAGTAAACTCTATTCTTCAGTGTTTTTTTTTGTTTGTTTTTGTTTTTTTTTTTTAAAGAAAGATTGTGCTATAGGGCACATGTGCTCATCAGAGAGACAAAAAGAAATCTACCCCCACAGGGGGGATGACCACTCCACAATTCCTTCTCCTTATTCTCCTCTCAGAATTTTGGGCACATATGCACACACACCCGACAAAAGCCATTCCACAAAGTACTCCCTCCATTTTCTGACCTCTGTCTGACTTCACATCTGCCTCTCATCTTCCATGCCTCCCCTTCTAGGTACTTCCTGCACTGCACACACCAAACTGTTTCATACCTTCCTGTCTTCCCAGGTCTCATCCTCATCTCAAATAGCCTTCCCTTATCTCAACCTTGTCCAACTAACAACTCCTGGCTACTCATACTTTAAGTCCCACTTCAACCATCTCCGATGCTAAGAAACTTTCTCTGAATTATTTTTGAGTTGATCTTTCCTCTTTGTTGTTTTTTCTTTTTTTCTTTTTTTGTATGAAACATAATTATATCCTTTATAACACTGTAATATGATAATCATTTGTGTGTCCTGGAAACTGTCAGACTCTTGAGTTCTTTTAAGATTAAAATTATAGGGGACTAGCAGGTGGCATGGTGGTTAAGGTGCTGGACACTCCCACTTGGCTGACCACAGTACGAGTACTGGACCTGGTGGCTTGCTTTCTCACTTTCCCTCTCCCTCTCTGTGTATCTCTCTCTGGTCAAATGAAAATAAATGAATGAATAAATAAAATTAAATAAATAATTATTTTTTAAAAAAAGACAAAATTTTGAACCATATTCAACCCACCTCTGTCAGAGAAGAAATGGCTGTGTTAGAAGGACATGAGTCATTGAACTGTGTTTCATTTGAAACTGCTCTGCTGCTTTCTTGCCTCAACTGTTCCAACTCAACTCTACCACCCATCCTCTTGACCCCACTTCCAGATTCTTCCCTTCCTCTGCTTATCACTGCCAAAATAATTAATCTTCCTGAAACAGAATTTGTCACATTTCCCTTACTCAAGAAGTTACCCAGTTAAGTAATACAAGCTCTTCTGCAAGGCCTGACAGTCTTCTAAAACATGTATTCTACCTGCTTGATCTTTTTTCCTTTTTTACCACTCTACAAAATGCAGTCTTTCCATATCCATAAAGGATGCTTTTTCTCATAACTGCCACTCTGCTTGAAAAGTATCCCATGTAGGGAACCAGCAGTTAGCGTAATGGCTATGTCGCTGGACTCCCACGTAGTCGACCGCGGTTCGCGTCCCGGACCTGGTGGCTTAAAACTCACGCCGGGCACGTGTGCGTGCGTGCCCAAGATCCCGAGAGGAGAATGGAGGAGAAGGGATTGCGGTGTGACCATCCCCCCTGGGGGGTGATTTCTCGCTTTCTGTCTCTATGTCTCTCTCTGTCTGTCTGGCGAGCGCACGTGCCCTACAGTGAAAATCTCTCCAAAAAAAGAGAAAAGTATCCCATGTCTATAGTTCAACTTGCATTTACTCCACCATACTCTCACTGGACATTTTATGCTATGAATGAATCCATTAAGACACTGTACTGAGCCCACCCTGTAGCCTAGTGGTTGGGAAAGTCAGCTCCCACATGGCTATGGTATGAATCTCAACACCAGAGTCTTGAAAAGCAAAGCAGGAATATGTGCATATGTAAAATCCCAACAGGACAGAAAAACAGAGGAAAAAGGGCTGCAGCATGATCAAAGACCATTGGCAAGTACTTTCTCTTTCTCTTTCTCTCTCACTCTGTCACTCTTTCTCTCTCACTCTGTGAGTGCACACCCCCTCTGGCAATTTAGAAAGAATTATACACACTGTATAATTCTAATGTGCCATATATCAGGGCTTGCTTGTCTAACCTTTTCCATGGCACTTTCATTCCAAAATCTTAACTGCAAGTACAGTTTAATACTACCAACACTGTTCAATGTAAATGTAAAAATCACTGAAGTATGGAGCCTGCAGGTGGTGTGGAGGTTAAGGAGTTAGATCCCACATGTCCAACCACATCGTTCAGTTCCCAGACTGGACAGCTTGAAAAATCACATGGGATGCATGTGCATGCATGCATAAAATCCCAAAAGAGACAGGAAGCAAAGGGATTATTATAGCGTGGCCATCCCCCTTGTGGGGTGATTTTTCACCTTCCCTCTCTCTCTCTCTGGTGAGAACATGTGCCCTATGGTGGACATCTTAAGAAGAAAAAAAAAAAAAAAAAAACACAACAACAACAAAAAAAACACTAGATCATCAGGTGATATAATGGTTTAAGCACTGGGCCCCCAAATGGCAGACAGAGGTTTGAGTCTTGGACCTGGCAACCTGAAAATCACACCAGGCACATATGCATGTGTATCTAAAATCCCAGGAGGAAAATGGAGAAAGGACTGTGTTGTGGCCATCTCCCGCTCCCCCCTCTGGAGTGATTTCTCACTTTCCCTTCCTGGAGAGTGCACTACACCCAAAACCAAAAACCTAAAAAGGCAATGAATTATAATAGTAAAGATTATACTATTCTCACAAGTCACCAAAATTACTCAGAGCAATACAGAAGCACATAAACACCACAGCCTTATCTACCCAATACTAACAGAAGAGTAGTATCAGCTATAGCTATTCTGCCAAATTCTATAAACACCTTACAATTTGTTAGGTCATAAGGCTTTAAATTTATATGACTATTAATTCCTTTTAAAGATATAAAAATGTCCCGTTTTGGACACAAACTAATGAATATTTATATCACATTACTTAAAATATGGAGGGTTCAAATTTTCATAAAATTTGGCTATATTATTTATAAAGTACATTACTTATCAAATGCATTCTAACTGTTCCATGTTTATGACTTTTGTATCCTCCATTAAATGTTAAGTGCCTGGGCTGGCCCCATAGCACAATGTAAGTTAAGCACTGTACAGAGGGAACGGAATCCCACACGGCCAGCCACTATCTGAATCCTAGCCCCAGGTAGCTGGAAATACACACTGGGAAACATGTGTAAGCCCAGGATTCTACAGCATGGAAAAATAGGAGTGAAAAAGGACTGCAATATGACCAGACCCTATTGAGGAGTACTTTCTCACTCACTCCCTCTGCCTCTCTCTCTTCCTTTCTCTCATGGACATACATACGCCAACTGGCAAAGAAAAATTAAGTTCCTTCAGTGACAAGGCCACACCTATAATTGTGGTCTCCTCTAAATCCACAGTAACTAGCGGTGTTACACATGACTGCTCAACAACTGATTTACATGATGGTCCCTTTCTCACCAGATAATGGAGAACCATTGGTTAGAGTGACAGGTCTATGTCTTCTCATTCTTTCCGATGATCCTATTGAATCTGAAGAGTCACCAGAAGTAACACCTGAAAAGACGCCAGCACTTGTCTCATGGGTTGTAGAATAAGCTACTCTACTTGAGGTAGACTGGGTAGGAGAATCTACCAACTCAGGAACTACTTCTGTCTGAGATTTTAACCGCTTCTGCTTGATATTTCTGGCCAAAAATATAAATGAAAGAAACAATATTTAATAAAACATAAAGGTAACTGGTTCACAGACAATGCCTAAATTAAAGTGTATTATTTCTTAATATGCGAATATTGTATGATCAAGACACTAAAATATTCACTATTAACAGCTGGTTTTGGCTTGGACTACTATTAATATTTCTTTGTATTTGACAGTTTTATTCAAATTTGGAATAATTTTTAAAAATACAACTATCATTACAAAAGATCATACAGAATATATTAGGTTCTTTGGATAAAATTCTAAGAATCAACATTTATGTAATACAGGCATTCATTCACACTATGAATTCAAGTCTCTAAAGGACAGAACTTTTTCTCTAATCTCCCCTTTACATGTTAATAAAGACAAAATTAAGAAACCAATAAAATCTGAATTCAGAGAATGATTACTACATAAATATAAAAAACAGTATAGTTCTTTATTCTTAAGTAACTTAAAATATTACTGCATAACACATGCCATATGAAGATCTAATCTATGTGACAATAACAGCACAAAGGGGGAGAGCAAGCTATACTAAAAGTTTCTACACATATTACAATTAAAACATTACTAACACTAAATAATTATTTTGAATTGAGATGCAGTTACTTCCAGAGCAACAACAAAGGAACCCCATCAAGAGCATACTGCAAATTCAAACCATGCACGAAAACACACTGAACTCTATACTCAACCTGCACACTACAACACTATAATAAACTACTTATAAATCTGATATAACTACTCGTAAATCTGATATTAACTTTAACTGTAAGCAACAGTTATAGAAGACAGAGTGTAAATTAATATAAAATGACACAAAGGGACTGACTCCTGCATTTTATATTTCTTGTTTATAACTAATTCTCAGTAATGAGACATATTATATATATGCCTAGTGACCATTTTTCCTTATACAATCAAATACTCAAAGGCCGTATGTAGTAATTGTTTTACCCTCTTTATTAAAAAGTCATTTCTTTCCTCTTTCTCTTTTTAAAAATTTGCCATAGGGGGGAACCAGCAGTTAGCGTAATGGCTATGTCGCTGGACTCCCACGTAGTCGACCGCGGTTCGCGTCCCGGACCCGGTGGCTTAAAACCCACACCGGGCGCGTGTGCATGCGTGCCCAAGATCCTGAAAGGAGAATGGAGGAGAAGGGATTGCAGCATGGCTATCCCCTCTGGGGAGTGATTTCGCTATCTGTCTCTCTGTCTCTGTCTCTGGCGAGCGCACGCGCCCTATAGTGAAAAACCTCTCAAAAAAAAAAAAAAAATTGCCATAGGGCATGTGTGATCACCAGAGAGAGACAGAAAGGATAAGGGGGAAAGTGAAAAGCACCCCCTGGGGGGATGGCCACACCGCAATCCCTTCTTCCCCACTCTTCTCTTGGAATTTTGGGCATGCACGCACATGCACCTGGCATGTCTTTTAAACTTTCAGGTCTGGAAATCAAACCCATGCAGTTTGGCCACAATGAACCTAGCCTCTTCACCATCATACCACTGGCTGGCCCTCCCTTCTCTGCCCCTGGAAAAAAGGCCATTTCTTATGCAAAAGACACATGCTATTTAGATAATCCTTGATATAATCTCTTTAAAAATCTGTAATTATTGGGACCAGCAGTTAGCGTAACGGCTAAGGTGCTGGACTCCCATGTAGTTGACCGCGGTTCAAGTCCCAGACCTGAATGGCTTAAGCTCACACCAGACGCATGTGCAAGATCCCAAGAGGAGAATGGAAAAGAAGGGGTTGTGGCATGGCCATCCCCCCTGAAGGGTGATTTCTCACTTTCTGTCTGTCTCTGTCTTTCCGGCGAGCACATGCGCCCTACAGCAAAAACCTCTAAAAAAAAGAAAAGAAAAAAAAATCTGTAATTATTTAACTTTATTTACTCATTTTTCCCCCATAGGTGTGTGGGGTAGGAGTCCAAAAAGAATCTGTACACCAAGATCCTACCCAAAGTCTCAGCTTTCAGGATCATGGACACATGTGCTCAGAGAGACCTCAGAAGACAGACCTGAGTCTGCCATGTGGCCTCTGCCTCATGGTGCACTGTGCAACAGCTAAGCTACTACAGGTACCTAAAAATCTTTCATTCATTAAGTGCTTATAAATCTACATAATTACAAATCTAAGCAAGTTTTATATTCACAGAAGTGCTTTCAAGCTATAAAAGCCTATGAGTAATCTTTTATGAATGAATACACAGTATTCTAAAATGGTTAAGATATTTTTGCATTAAAAAAGAATTAAAGAAGGATCACAACTTTAAATAAAAAAAAAATTGCATAAAAGTTTGCCAAAAAACCAATTTACCTGCTACTTCTGTTACCCTTATTGACACTGTTACAATTTTGCTGTTGCTTGAATCTCTTGCTTCTTCGAAGTTTCTCATTGAATTTTTGACCAATTTTAAAATCAGAAGAGATTTTCTTCATTTTTTCTTCAAATAAAGCAGATAATCTCAAAGTCATACTATATATCTGTAAGGATATGAAAGCAAAACTAGAATTACAAAATACCTGTAAAAGTATTCTTACAAAAAAAAATTGTCAATTATTAAGACTTGCAATATACTGGTTAAGGACACTGGACTCCACATGGCCAACTGTGGTTCAAGTCCCAGACCTCGAGGCTTGCTTTCTCGCTTTTTCTCTAACTCTGTCTCTCTCTGGTTAAAAATAAATAAATAAAGTTAAATAAAATAATTCTTAAAAAAAAAACTCGCAATATACTGTATCCCTGCTTATAATAATGGTTGTTATCTATTTTATCCTTTCTCACCCTCTTCCTTTGATGACATCTGCAAGTATCAAATATAGTTCTCAGAAAGTAGTTTTAAATTAAGCTTCTAAGATCTAGAATCCAAAACTAATTTCTGCATGTCCATAGATCTCAATCATCTCCCATTTTCACATTTGTGTGTACAAACCCAAACATGTCCCTTTCTCCTAATGTTAGAAGTTGGTTAGTTTTATGGCTGCTATTTAAATAGGCAACAAAAGAATGGTAACTTTTTGGGGCAAGAGAACAAGAAGCACCATACAACAGTCTCTATTTGCAACTAGAACATATTGATTCCGCCTAAGTTTAAAAACAAATTAAAAACATAAAGATGCCGAGGGCCAGCAGACGGCATGGTGGTGAAGCCGCTAGACTCCCACATGGCTGACTGTAGTTCAAGTCCCAGATTTGGTGGCTTGCTTTCTCACTTTCCCTCTCTGTCTCTGTCACTCTCTGGTCAAATTAAAATAAATAAATAAATAAAATATTTAAAAAGGATGCCTTTCATTCAGAAGAAAATAAATTCTGTAATTTTATTTTTTTTTTTTGAGAGATTTTCGCTATAGGGCGCGTGCGCTCGCCAGACAGAGAGAGACATAGAGACAGAAAGCGAGAAATCACCCCCCGGGGGGGTGGTCACGCCGCAATCCCTTCTCTTCCGTTCTCCTCTCGGGATCTTGGGCACGTACGCACATATGCCCGGAGTGAGTTTTAAGTCACCGGGTCCGGGACGCAAACTGCAGTCGACTACATGGGAGTCCAGTAACATAGCCATTACGCCAACTGCTTGTTCCCATAAATTCTGTAATTTTAATGCATATGAAAGACCGCATTTTAACAATTTTTGCAATTAAATAGAATAAAATATTTAAACAGTAATGTGACATTAGTATTACTCTGTTAACTTCTGGTACAGATACATATATACAAAAGAACCCTACATGCCTCCACAATCATTTCTGAAAACAAGTATAACATTTTAATGTTCAGAAGTTAAACATAACTCTTAAGAGTGCAGTGAATAAAAGAGACACTCTAAGACTAGACAACTTAAAAAAAAAGTTGGGTCACCAGGAAAGTCATAGAAAACACAGAAAAACATGCCATGACTTTCCCAATGACCTAATATAAAAAGTTACATGAATTTCCTATATACCTAATATACAGACACATGCACATACAAATAAATGTGAAATTTATCACCTTCACCTGCAAAATAATTTTTAACACTTGTGTCTAGTATTTTATATAAATCTTAGTTTTTACTTTCGAGTCTGAATAACAGCTTAATTCACCAACTTTTCCAAGATAAATGTTTCCTATATGAATCATATTCAGTTTGAAATGACTTGGTATCACCATTTTTATATTTTCTCATTAGTTTTCAAGTAAAATTCAGTAATACATTTGAATTGAAAATAAACAGCACTTAACAAAAAAATGAGTGCTGAGGCTAGCAGGTAGAATAGTTGTTAAAGTGCTAGATTCTCACATAACCAACAGGAGATTGATTGACTCCTGGACCCAGTGGCTTGAAACTCACACTGGGTACATGTGTGTGAGAATGGAGGAGCAGGGACAGCAGTGTGCCCATACCCCCAGGGGGCTAATTTCTCATTTCCTGTTTCTGGTGAGTACACACATTTTATAGCAAAATCTCTCAAAATAAACAAAGAGTGCTAAAACTGATAATCATCATCTCAGCATGACAAAAGGCATTTATAAAAACTCATGCCAGGTGCATGCACATGTGTGCTCAAGATCCCAAGAGGAGGATGGAGGAGAAGGGACTGTGGTGTGACCATCCCTCCACCCCCGGGATGGGGTGATTTCTCACTTTCCTTCTCACTGTCTGCCTGTCTCTGTCTCTCTCTCTCTTTCCAGTGAGCACACATGCCCTAAGATAAAAAGCCCTTATAAAAAAAAATTTTTAAAAAAAAGCCCAACACTACCATCAAACACAAGTCTGAAAGACTAAAAAATTTTCCCCATAAGATCAGGAATGAAACAAGATGCCCACTTGCACCTCTGTTCTTCAACAAGGTACTCTATGTTCTAGCAACAGAAACGAGACAAACTTTTAGTAAAACTATATTTGCAGACAACATTCATAGATATTGTCAAATAATCCCCAAATAATTAGAACTAATAAACTAATTTAGTGAAACTGTAGGGTACAAGATCAACACAGAAACTGGTTATGCTTCTATATACTGGCAAAACACAACCCAGAAAAAGAAATGAAGGGAGCCACTGTGCTTAACAAAACAGCATCTAAAGCAACAAAACACTCAAGAATAAATTTAACCCAAGTGTAAAATTTATGCAATGAAACTACTGAACACTGCTGAAAGAAATTAAAGATGACCTAAAAAAATAGAAAGACATCCATGTTCAAAGACAGAAACACTAAAATACTGTCAAAATGTCAATACTACCCCAACCCAAGAAAACTATACCTTCAATGCATCCCTTAAAAAATTCCAATAGGCTATTCTGTAGAAATGGAAAAGCTGATCCTCAAGTTCATAATAATCTGTAAAGAACTCCAAGAAGCTAAAACTGAACAAGAAAAAAGCTAGAGAACTCACATTTGGTGACTTCAATACCATAAAAATACAGTAAACAAAACAACTATAAATAGACATCGTTAGTGGAATGACTACTATTTCCTTACTTTCTGTATTCTTGATCCTCTAGCATTTGAGGCCTTGATCTAAGAAGAACGTGCCCCTTCTAGAGCTGGCTCACTCCTAGACAGAGAGCAAACAACTCCCCCGTGTGCGTACTTTTGACATACAAGCCAACCAATCCAAAGCCTATACTCCCAACTATGTCTTGATTTATCAACTTACACACCAATCCAGTATTACTCCATGTACAGCACTCCAGAGCCAGATACCAAAAAAAAAAAAAAAAAAAGACTTCCTAAAGCCCAATGACATTATTCAAACTAGTCCATCCCAAATGGCTTTCTCTACCCTGCCACACCTTCCCACGAAAATCCCAGTTAAGGCTCAGGGTTATGCTCCACCTTATGCCTCTTGGCTGACGCTCATCCTTCCCCACATGCCATGGGGAGTATGTCATGCCTATTTCTCGGAGATCTGCAAGAATGAACTACTTATTTCAACAATCATTTCTGCATTTCTAGACCTTTATCACCCCTAATAAAAAGAAATCCCAGGTGCAATCTTTGATACAGTTTAAGGTACATGAAAATCAAAACCACAATTGGACAACATTTCACATACCTTAGAATGGCTACCAAAAAAAAAAAAAAAAACTCTGAAAATACAAGTGTTGGTGAGAATATAAAGAACTTGCAATCCTTATACGCTGTCAATGAGAACATAAAATGATGTAGTCATTAGGGGAAATAGCTTAATCTTTCCTGGAAAAGCTCAATATAGAATTTTCTTATGACCCAACAATTCTACTCTTAGGTACATACCTAAGGATATTGAGACCAAGGACTCAGATAGCTATTTGTATTCCAAATTCATTATAGTATTATTCCTAATAGCCAAAAAGTAAAATGAATCATACTGTCTATCAACAGATGAATAATTATGTTAGGCCAACACAACAGATTATTAATAACCATAAAAAGGAATAGAGTTCTGACATGCTACAATACAGATGAGCCTTTAAGACAGTATGTCAAGTGAAATAAGCCAGTCATGAAAGGATAAATACAATATGATCCCACTTTTTTCCATAAAGTTTGCCTAAATCATTCATGAGAGAAAGACACAAGCACAAAGTTTTACTCTGCAATCCCTCTCAGTCAGCTAGGATCATGGGCAAACACACCTGGTATATACAAGTCAACCAAGAAACTAAACCCATAATCTAATATATGGATCCAGGACTGCTTGACTAGTATGTTACCAATATACTATCAAATATAGTAGAAAAGACTGAAGTGTGACTATTCCCCAGGAGGGGTTGCTTTTTCATCACTTTCCCTCCCTCCCTCCTGTGTCTCTCTCCAACTAGTGCACACACCCTCTGGCAATATTTAAAAAAACACTTTTAACCAACCTTGGGAAAAAAAAATTTTTTTTTAGAGGTTTTCCCTATAGGGCGTATGCGCTTGCCAGACAGACAGAGAGAGACATAGAGACAGAAAGCGAGAAATCACCCCCAAGGGGGGATGGTCACACCGCAATCCCTTCTCCTCCATTCTCCTCTCGGGATCTTGGGCATGCACACACACGCGCCTGGTGTTGAGTTCTAAGCCACCAGGTCGGGGACATGAACCACAGTCAACTAAGTGGGAGTCCACCGACATAGCCATTACACTAACTGCTGGTTCCCAACCTTGGAAAAATGTTAAGACCTGAATGTTAAACTGATCCCATAAGGAGTTTGTATACTGAATGATTAAAAAAAAAAAAGCGTTCTTGAAATTGAGGCTAATATTATGTGATGAGGAGGAAGTAGAGCTAAGGTAAATAGTTAATTAGCAATCAATGAGTACAGACACAGAGAATGCTACAAAGTACCAAATAAGTGGTTTACTAAAAATCTTGCATCTTTTTAAATTACCCACACACTTGCCACAAGATGATATAAGTAAAACTTCACTGAGATTAAGATAAGTAAACTTTTGTATATCTAATATTCCACCAAGTTTTAAACATTAACCAAAATAAAACATTGTAACAAAAATGTAGGACTGTGTTCTCTATTATGTGCTCTTAAATAATTAAATAGGTCATGTATTGCTTCTTTGGATCCAATATGTTAGTGGCTGCTGGCAGTTCTACATCCACTTCATATTTTCCTTTTATTACTTTTAATATTCTTTCAGTGTCTATCAATGTTCCTAATCCATTTTTAAAAATCCCTGTAGAGGGGCCAGCACGTGGCATGGCAGTTAAGGCGCTGGATGCTCCCACGTGGTTGACCATGGTTTGAGTCCCAGACCCAGTGGCTTACTTTCTCACTTTTCTTCTCTGTCTCTCTCTGGTCAAATTAAAATAAATGAATGAATAAATAAAACTGAAATCTAAAAAAAGTCCCTATATAAAACAAAAATAAAAAAACAGACTTCTCAGGAACCAACAGTTAGCGTAATGGCTATGTCACTGGACTCCCACGTAGTCGACCGCAGTTCGCGTCCTGGACCCGGTGGTTTAAAACTCATACTGGGCGCGTGTGCATGCCCAAGATCCCGGGAGGAGAATGGAGGAGAAGGGATTGCGGTGTGACCATCCCCCCTGGGGGGTGATTTCTTGCTTTCTGTTTCTATGTCTCTCTCTGTCTGTCTGGCGAGCGCACACGCCCTATAGGAAAAAAAAAAAAAAACCTCTCCAAAAAAAAAAAAAAAAAAAGAAAACAGACTTCTCAGTCTATATATCAAATTTGCTTACTTTCTACTGGCAATTTCATCACACTCACACATGAGAATCTATGATAAATATAAAACATTTTCAGAAAAAAACTACCAGTGGGGACTGGCAGGTGGTATGGTGCTTAAGGCGTGGGACTCCTACATGGCTGACCACAGTTCTAATCCTGGACCTGGCAGCTTACTTTCTCTTTCTCTCACTCACTCAGTCTCTCTCCCCCCAGTCCCCATCAAATTAAAATAAAGTAAAATAAAAATAATTCTTAAAAAAAAAAGAAAACTAACTGCCAGCGTTTGGGCAGTGACAAAAGCTCCATTCTTTATGATAGCCATACTTAATTCATTTATCTTTAATATTCCAACCTCTACAATCAAGTGGAAAATGATGACCACAAACATGCTTAATTTTCATAAACCACTTTAAAAATTACCTTCGATCTTTTGTTTGGTGTATATGCTTTTGCATTGCTGAATATCAACCGGATGTCTTTGCAAAATTCCAAAGGGCTGTCATAATTTCCTGCTTCTAGAGTTTCCCTTACTGTTCCAAAATCCATTGGAGTATCTATAATATCTCGGTAGTCCTAGGTTTTAAAAACAGTAATTAGTTCATAGGTTCATCTCTTGCCTTTAGAAATGCAATAAATGCATCAGATCTCTAAAATACTCAAAAATGATAGAATGAAGGGAAAAAAAGGTTAGAAAGATCTTAAGACTCATGAGAAATGTTTAAGAAGTCCAGACACAAAGACAAGACAGAAAGAAATGTACTAAGATGTTAAAAGTCTATCTGTTGGTAGCAAGACACAGGATAGTTTTATTCTTGCTTAATACTTTTCTATAATTTCCAAGCTTCCTATAATGAAGTTTTGTGGTTATAATATTTTCTCCCTTAATTCATCTTCAAATTCCCTATTTGAAGAGTGAAGACATTTTTACCCAATTCATACTTTTCCTGGTTCTAAGCCCACTTACATGACAGCCTTACAGAACAGAACCCTCTATTATAATGAACTCCAATTAACTTAGTCTAAATTCTCAGATGATTTACAAGGGTACCCATAAATTCAAGAAAACTGTGAACAACTCTTTCAGCTTACTAGTAAGAGAAGAAAGTTAACATAAGGCCTAGATATCTTACTCACTGAAGTGTAATTTAAATACTTCTATCCCAATCTCCTCTCCACAAAACGAGAAAAGCCTTAAATATTCAAATGATGGGAACTTACTGGATATTCAACCAAGTCGACAGGTTGTCTAAATGGTTCCGAATCTTCACATTGAAAAATTAAGCTCACTAGCTCCTTGCACTGTTTCTTCCAGTTGCTTTCAACATAGTCAGCAGCTTTACTACTCCTTTTTTTCCAATCATGGACCTAAAAATACATTCACAATATTGAAAACCTTTTCAGTCCTGGAACATGATGGTGAAAGGTGGTAAAAATGCAACTGAGCTATTATATTCTGTATTGTATCATGAGATCTGTGGCTCCTTTAGATTGCTCATCTAGTTTTAAACATCCACTTTCTCTAAAAACCCAATATTACAAATGTTTCTCTACACACATTTTTTTCAGAAACGAGATTTAAAAACTAATTATGTAACACATATACGTATTACAATATAACCTGCCGATTTCAGAAAAAAATCACTAGATTAACTATGGAAAATGGCCATTCCATCACTTCCCCCAAGTTTATAAAATTCATTTTCACAAATGTGAAGTATCCTATTCAATAGTGTGATAGGCAGAATAATGGCCCATCAAAAATTGTCCACATAATAATCCTCAGAACCTATGACTACCTTATCTTGCACAGGAAAAGGGACTTGGCAGATGTAATTAAGGGTGTGGGCAATTAAGTGAGTATCTTGGATTAACTACACCACTTGAAGTCATCATCAAGGTCATTACAAAAGGGAAGAAGATAGATTGGAAGACCTTCACCACTGGCTTAAAGGTAGGAGGAGGCAGCCTATAGCCAAGAAATGGAGGCAGGTTCTAGAAGCTGGAAAATACAAATTAGTCTTCCCTAGAGTTTCTGGCCACATCAATACCCAAAAACCCAGGTGAAGCCCATTAGCCCACAAACTCTCATGTCAAACTTCTATCTGCAGAACAGTAAGGTAATATTGTTTTATTGTTTAAGGAAATACATTTGTCATTTGCTAAAGCATGCATAGCAAAAATATTAAAACAATCAGAGTCTCCTTAGAAATGAGATGATAAGAAAATGACAAGCCAGACGAGACTGTTTCAGGTTAAACTTTTCAAAAGTGAACATTGATAATTGATAAAAAGCTTAAAAGGACTATTTGGGTAAGATTTAATATTACCTGTATTAAAATGTCTTAAGCATGTTCACGTTAATACCCTTAATTTTCAATTAACCTATTATAACTTCAACAGCTGCCAATGGCACCCCATTATAATTACCATATTTCCTGAACTTGCATACAGCTTTCTCCTTCATTCTTCAACTTCGTCTCCCCAACAATTTATTTTCAAGAAAGGTTCAGTCACTAAAACCTGGTGAATCTTCTCCTTAAAAACTCTTTTCCCTCGGGTCAGTCCAATAGTACAGTCGTTAAGCACTATACATTGGAAACCAGTTCCCACATGGATACTAGCACCACCAGGCACAAGTTCATGGATGCCCAAAGCAAAATAAATGGACTGCAGCATGACCACAGCCCACTGGTGGTGGGTGCTTTCTCTCTCCCACTCTCTCTGGCAAGCACACACATCCTCTAGCAATTAAAAAAAAAAAGAAAGAGTTCCTTCCTCTCATTCCAAACCAACAGTATCCTGACTAGGTTTCATCCTTCACACTAAATTAGTGTAATGAACCCCTAATTCATCTCCTTTTTTTTTTTTAAGAGGTTTTTACCTTAGAGGATGTATGTGCCAGAGACAAGGAGACAGATAGAGACAGTGAGAGGGAAAGTGAGAAATCACTCCTCAAGGGGGGACGACCACATCACAATCCCCTCGCTTCCATTCTCCTCCCAGGATCTTGGCCACGCATAAACATGCACCAGGAGTAATTCACAAGTCACACTGGGTCCAGAACTTGAACCGTGATCAGTCATGTGGGAGTCCAGCAACTTAAGTGATACGCCATTTGCTGGTCCTCATCTCCTTTAATAACCACCTTCGTAGTCTTCTAATTCTATTTATCTATCTTGTTTGTGTAATTGACTCTTTTTAAATTTAAATAAAGTCCTTGGATTACAGTATCTCTATGACCTACTCCCAGCACAATGGCCAGACACAGGCACTCTGCCCATGAAATCATTCTGCCTCTACGCCAGCCAGGTCAGGGCCTTTTCTAGCTGGTGAACATGGTATACTTTCTATTCTCCTTGTCCTTGATCTCCTACTCCTTCTTTTTCAAATGTCCTCTCCTAACTCCATCTCGTTCTGAGGAGATAGTTCAAATTCCAACCTTTCCTCACCAGCCAACTTTCAGTCATGTCTCCTATTTTTCTTACAAAATATTCAACATCTCAATACAGCTTTTCAAAGACAAAACCTAAAATATTAAGTTGATTTTAAAAGAAGGAATGAGCAAATCACAAGTCAATCATGTAGAGCCACTTACTCTTCTCCTTCCAGAAGATGTTTTAGGAAGGTCACTATCATCCTAGAAATAAGATCAGAGCACTGTGTCAGAAGTTTCATTAGAAATATAACAGTCTTAATAAAAACACATCCAATACATCTGGTCCTACCAGGTTATAACACATTATTAACAATATCTCAAAAGACAGACTCCATCAGATGATTTTTGCAGCCCCCAGTCTGTAAAAACAAACCATTTTAATAAGCCTTCTCAAATCCCTAAGAACAAGAATTTCAAAATGCAAAATATCTGAGTATAAAAAGCTGCTAAATAAGAAACACACAAAGAAACTTTAATTTCTGTTTTACCTCCCCACCCAGAAAACCCCAGAAACAGGATTCACAAAAAGGACATAATCCAACATGTAAAGTTATTAATTTAGATATATTTAAATTGATATCACCTATTCAATTACTGGCAAAAACAAATGATCTGACTAATCATTGATATAAATTTTAAAAATTTTTAATCAAAAGCTCTCTTTTTTGTAGTTCATTGGACTACAGCAAGAATTAGCTTACTAATTCATAATTAATAGCTCCTACTGCATTTTTTAATTTAAAACTGACAAACTTCATACCAAATCCTCAGTAATTTGCTCGTTTTCAGAGATGTTAGAAAGTTCAGAGATATTTGTACAGTCTTGATTCCTAAAACAAAAAATTTCCATTTTAATAGTATGCAAATATTGCCAAAGATACAAATTACACATTAAAATATAAACAGTTCCCCAACCTATGACTACCTTTTTTCTTTTTAAGAGATTTTTTTTTCATATATATGGCATACACGCTTGTCTGAGAAACAATGACAGACAGAGAGAACAAAAGCAAGAAACCTAAGGAGATGGCCATGCTGCAATCCTTTCTCCTCTTCTCCTCTTGGAATCTTGGGCATGCACATACACATGCTGGGTGAGAGTTTCAAGTCACTGGGCCCAGGACTCGAACCACAGTTGACTATGTGGGAGTCCAGCAATATATGCATTACACCATCTGCTGGTCCCCCTACCTAATTTCAAATAGAGAAAAACCAGGTTTTGGACCTGTCCCCTGTAGAAATAATTAGCCATCTTAATTCCTAATTTAAAATCTTAAAAGCTTTTTTTCTCTTTTCCAGCAACATATATACAAAAATTAAGTTGGTAATCTAAAATGTAAGGCCTGTATTGGATAAATACATAGATGAGTTTTTCTAAGCATTATCATTAGCAATATTTTTATATAAGTACCAAGATTTAAGGTAAAAGAAAAGGCAAAATGAATTTGAAATTAAAGCAGATAATATTTATCCTCCCTGAACACACAGGAGAAGAATGAACACTAAATTCCGGATACCTAGCCATCAAGGAAACAAAAAAGGGTATGTAATTTTCCTGAACAAAAGAAAAGGCGAGGGAACAGCAGATGGCATAATGGTTACATTGCTAGACTCCCACATGGCTGAAAAGGGTTCTAGTCCCAGGATCAGAAGCTTGAAACTCGAGCCAGGCTCATGTGTGTGCATGCCCAAAATCCCAAGAGAATATGGGACCGTGACATGGACATATCCCCAGGAGGGTGATTTCTCATTTTCTGTCTCTCCAGCGAGTGCACGCACTCTATAGCAAAAATTTCTCTAAAAAAAGAAAAGACGATTGTGGAGAAGAGGTAACCAAGTCTGAGTCTCTAAGACTTTCAACAGAATTAGCCCAGAGGAGGAGTCATTCCCGTGTTTTTTTTAATTTTTAAATTTTTTTTTTTTTGAGAGAGAGGTTTTTGCTGTAGGGCGCATGCACTCGCCAGAAAGACAGAGAGAGAGAGAGACAGAAAGCAAGAAATCACCCCCCAGGAAAGATGGCCACACCACAATCCCTTCTCCTCCATTCTCCTCTTGGGATCTTGGGCATGCATGCACACGTGCCCGGCGTGAGTTTAAGTCACCAGGTCTGGAAATCGAACCGTGGTCAACTACATGGGAGTCCAGTGACATAGACATTACACCAACTGCTGGTCCCTCATTCACCCCCCAGGGGAGATGGCCACGCCACAAGCCCTTCTCCTCCATTTTCCTCTTGGGATCTTGGGCATGCACGCACACATGCCCGGCGTGAGTTTAAGTCACCAGGTCCAGGACTTGAACCGTGGTCAACTACATCGGAGTCCAGCAACATAGACATTACGCCAACTGCTGGTCCCTCATTCTCGAAAGATGTCAAAAATTATGCCACTGTTCATAAAACACTTTCTCCACTATATGTTTCTTTCAAAAAAATTTGGACATTTAAGTCATATACAAACTCACTCATTTTAAAGGATACTTAAACTGAGTTATTTGTCCAGAGTTCCAAGGAATGTTCACTAGAACACATCAGGCTATAACTTGGGTCTTAAATTTCAGGTCAACTTTCATTCTAATTATTTGAAATTTATTTCCCAATACAGAAAAAGTTTTGGACTATTCAAACATGTACAAACATTTTCATAAGATGTAATCCAAAATATATAATCTAATCATGAGAAAATGCCTGAAAAATAATTAAGTACACATTGCAAAGTAAGTGACCATAAAAATGATGAGGTCATAATAGAAATAGAAAGACTAAGGACAAACTGAAGGAAACTATGATAGCCACTTGGGGCCACCTAGGTGGTCTGGGGTTAGGATGGCTGAATCCCACATGGCCAATTATGTAGTTTGAGTTCTGGATCTGGTGGCTTGGGAGACACACCAGATACTTGTACATATGTGCCTAAAATCCAGAGAGCAAAATGGAAAAGGGATTACAGTGTGGTCACCACACCCCCCCCCAGGGGGGGGATGATTTCTCAGTCTCTCTCTCTCTCTCCCCCGCCCCCTCTCTGCCAGCAACCGCATGCACCTTTTAGAGCAAAATTGGAAAAACAAAACAAAACAAACAAAAACACTAATGCAATGGGGATTCTGGACTGAAGGATCTTGAAATACTAAAAGGATATTGATGGTGGGCCAGCAGATGGTGTAGAGGTTAAAGAGCCACAGCCAGCTGCCCAGTTCCCCCCACAGCCAGCTGCCCAGTTTGAGTCACAGACACGAGGGCTTGAAAATCACTAGACACATGTGTGTGTGTGTGTATACCCCAAATCCCAAGAGGAAAATGAAGGAAAAGAGACTGAAGCATGGTCAACCTCCTTGGTAGGTGATTTCTCACTTTCTCTCTGTCTCTTCCGAGCACACACACCCTACAACAAAAAACTGAAAAGGATATTGGTGTAAAAACTTAGTGAAATACAAATAAATTCTACACTGTAGTTAATAATATCATACAAGGTTAATTTTTAAACATAAGTATTCCATAGTTATGTCAATGTTAACCTAAGGGAAGACTGGGTGAAGAACGTATGGCCACTGAAGTTCAAAATTATTTCAAATTTGGGTCCAGCAGTTGGTGTAATGGCTATGTCACTGGACTCCCTTGTAGTCAACCATGGTTCAAGTCCCAGATCCAGTGGCTTAAACTCATGCCAAGGGGAACCAGCAGTTAGTGTAATGGCTATGTCACTGGACTCTCACGTAGTCACACGCGGCTCGCGTCCTGGACCCAGTGGCTTAAACTCACACCAAGGGGAACCAGCAGTTAGTGTAATGGCTATGTCATTGGACTCTCACGTAGTCAACCGCGGTTCGCGTCCTGGACCCAGTGGCTTAAAACTCACGCCAGGCGCGTGTCCGTGCGTGCCCAAGATCCCGAGAGGAGAATGGAGGAGAAGGGATTGCGG
>NW_006159650.1:3655588-3664281 GCF_000334495.1 Tupaia belangeri chinensis
TCTCTCTCTGCCGGGCGAGCCCAGCACCCCTATAGGAAAAACCACTCCAAAAAAAGAAAAAAAAAAAAAACCTCACGCCGAGTGCATGTGCGTGCATGCCCAAAATCTCAAGAGGAGAATGGAGAAGGGACTGCAGCGTGGCAATCCCCCCTAGGGGGTGATTTCTCACTTTCTGTCTCTCTGTCTTTCTGGCACGTGCACATATCCTATAGCAAAAACCTCTCAAAAATAAAAAAAATTATTTTAAATTTTAAAAAGTAAAACTAAGTAACTCAATTTCTTATTCCTTCACCGATATTATGATTTAAGTACGAAATGTCATGTAAAGTAAAAAAATAAATAGGTATAATTCAAAGAATAAAAATTAAAACTAAAAGGCAGTAAGAATATGCAAAGTGACAGTTTTACATAACATCTGTAATAAGCAATCACTTACTTGATAAATTTTAAAAGTTGGTCTGTTATCTTTTTAGCTGATCTTGCAATTACACTCTCAGGTTCATTAAATGTTCTAGCATTATGTTCTATATATCTGACTTCCCAAACTAATGCAGATAATCGCCTTCAAAAGGAAATAGGTAAATTAGGGCTTAAGATAGAAACCAAGTTTAAAAAAAAATCCAAACCAAAATGACAAGTTAATTAAACCCTAACTGCAAAGTTAAAATGAATAAGCTTCTGATGTGATCAAAGTGATCAGAGTCATACAATGGTATTGGACACTGAACTACAGAAAATAATCTAAGGACCAAATTTGTAAGAATCACTTAATCACAGACAGAAAATAAAGCAAACTTCCCCTTTCATATTGCATATAGGTACCCTTTAAAACTATTGCAACTGAATGAAGAAAATGTGTCAAATACTATCAATCCCACAACAGATCTTACTATAAACCAGCAAAGTTGTCTCTGATTTAAACACACATTCCAGTGTCTGGAAATAAATTACATAAATAATGTGAATTCACTATAACATTTTGGTAATGATAATTTCTCAAAGCAGTTAAATTATAAAACATAAAATAGCAAAATTTCTTTCTTAGAGGAAAAAAAACAAAAATTTAATTATTAATTGGTCTTTTGGCCTCTGAAAAAGGATTAATTAATTAAAATAGAGATGAGAAACTGCCAGAGGCCAGTTATGCCAGTCCCCTTCCTCCGATTCTCTAACCCTTCAGATCTTGAGCACTTGCATGCCTGTGCTCCACCTGTTTCAGACTGACCAGGTCAGGGGATCTCATCCATAGTCACCACATGCAATCTGGCTTCTCTTGAGCAGTTTATTAATACTGCACTATGAAGCCAGCCTTAACAATTCAATTTTGTTTGTTAACTGACATAGAAATCAAACAAATACATTATGTAACTAAACAGAATTGCTAAGAAAAACAGGCTACACTAAAGGTTGAGGCTTGAAACACGATATTTTATCCTATGTCTGGCTCTACACAGTGGTAGGCATCTAACATAGCATCTTGACAAGAGAAAAAAAAAAAACAGGAAACGGTGCTAATAAGCCTTCAACTCCACACCATCATTATCAACCAGAACTATCTCTAACTTTGGTGGAATAGTCAAAAAGTTTGTAAATTATGATGAAAGAAGAGTGCTACTAACCTGTAAAATCTATTAACAAGTCTCATTCGAATTGTGTAAAGATCAGTTGGATAAGCTACTACAGTACAATACTTCGGATATGTACATAAATCAACCGGGCCTGCAAAAGCTGCTGCTATATCTGTTAAGGCAGACAGAAGAGCTTTTATCAATAAATCTATTACCTGTAAGTAATATTTATCAATAAATCAATCATAAGGTAGACCTATATTTAACACTACAGTCTAAACCAAAAGGTAACAATTGGAAATTATAGTAAAGAATACAACCTCAATTAAGCTATTAGTTCAAAATATTTTATGAAAAACTTGGGAAAAAATATTTCACTGTGGAAAAACTTACCGAGATTCAAAAGTTGATCTATACCACTGATAATTCGGTCACATTCTTCATCTCTTGATTTCTGACCCCATTCACCATCTTGTGGCTTGTAGAGCAATTTCTCTAGCTCATCTGATGTAACAGAAATACTAGCTCCTAATTCTTCAGGTGGATCAACTGTGAATTCCATCAAAGAAGAACATAAATGGGGGAGGGAGGGGAAATCAACCCCAAAATCAAAGGCATACATTTGTCCCTCATTATTCATGGGGGATTGTTTCCTCAACTCCCTGCAGATGATGAAATCCCTTATGGAAAATGGCATAGTATTTGCATATAACCTGTGCACCTCTTCCCATATACTTTAAGTCACCTCTAGGTTCCTGAGGTCATCTCAACATCAGATATCAGTGAAAAGAAAAAAATATGGATAAACTTCTTCAGTATGTCTTTTAGAGAGTCATCTCTCCCCCATTTCATGATTATCATAACCTGACTTTATCTGTCGTTGGTTGGATCTGTGGAAGCAGAGCCCTTAGATATGGAGGGCCAACGCTACTATATTGAAATCCCATTTTCAAAACTCATAAACTAGGTTGCTTCCACAGTCAAAAATAAAAGTTCAAGGCCAAAACTCTTTTTAAATTATCAATTGAGATTACCAAATTGCTTAAATATAGATACAAACAAAATTTACCCTTCTAAAATTAAAATCAGAGTGTCATTAATCTATTTTAAGGAGGTAGTAAACTTAATCCAGAAGCCTCTGGAAACACAAAATACACATTGTTTCTTTTACATGTATTAGTTGAAATTCTACTGTAAGATACATCTTCAGTTATGTGTGTCAGTATGTACCCAACATTTTTATGAAATAAAATTTATACTGAATTGCTATCATTTTTATTGCTACATTATCATTGTTACTGATCTGGACATGGGGACTCTATATCTTTTTTACTATTTTCCCTTCTTTAAATATTTTTTAAAGTATTTCCTTAGTTTCCAACATGTTAGGGTGTTCAAGACTCTCCTTGTACTTTTCCTGACCCAATTACAGAATCAGCTAGTTTTTCATGGAGACATGGTTCATTTTATTGGAGAAAGGTATTTAGAAACCAAGATACTTTTTTTCTCTATATGGTTTTAATTACCAGAGGGAGGCAGAGAGGGAAGGAGATAGAAAAAGAGAGAAAGAGAGAATTCCCCCATGGGTTCTGGTCATGCTTCAGACCTTTCTCCTCCATTTCTCCAACTTATCAGGATTTTAGGCACATGCGCAGCCTGTGTTTCAAGCTGCTGGAGTGGGATCCAAAACCCAATACACAGTCTACAGGCCAGGCCAAGATAACTTCTTTTTATTGGTTGATAATAATCCATTACATGGATATTAGCACATTTATCTGTTCGTTACTTGGTGCCTGTTTGGATTATTTCCAGTTTTTGCATATGAAAAATGCAGCTGTGAACATCATATATACGTTTTTATTTCTCTAGGATATATACACATTTCTGGGTCACATTTGCTAGCTGTTTAACCCTTAAGGAGCTGCCAAAACTTTTTCAAAGTGGCTGCAACATTGTTATAGCCATCAGAAGTGTAGGTCTGGGGACCAGCAGTTAGCGTAATGGCTATGTCGCTGAACTCCCACGTAGTTGACCGCAGTTCGCGTCCCAGACCCAGTGGCTTGAACTCATGCTGGGCGTGTGTGCATGCATGCGTGCGTGCTCAAGATCCCAAGAGGAGAAGGGATTGCGGTGTGGCCATCCCCCCTGGGGAGTGATTTCTCGCTTTCTATCTCTCTGTCTCTTTCTGTCTGGCGAGCACATGCGCCCTATAGCCAAAAAAAAAAAAAAAAAAGTGTAGGTCTGATTTCTCCATATTCTGGTAGCTTAAAACTCATGCCAGCTGCGTATGAATGTGTGCCCAAAGTCCCAAGAAGAGAATGGAGAAGGGATTTAAGTGTGGCCACCCCCCTGGGGCTGATTTGTTGCTTTCTATCTCATCTCTATAGCACATGCGCACTATAGAATAAAGTCTCTCAAAAGAAAGAAAGAAATGGAGGTAAGAAATATAGTGTCCTTTCAAAGCAAGAAGGAAATAATTCAGTAGCTAGAATGCTCAATAAAGCCAAATGAAGGAACAAGAAACATATCGAATGATCACAAAGGGGAAGGAGAAAAGTAAAATTATTGGGAAGAATGAGATGAGTTGCCCTACAAAGTTCTTCAGAAAGTTAACAGCAGTGGAATGGCAAACACTGAAGGAAGGTCTGACTTCAAACAGACATTTATTTCACATAGGATGTGTAGACAATCCATAGAAAACAGGCTGACATAAAGCAGAAGACAGCTAGAAGACAAATTAAAATGTTTCCTTGATGGAAGATAAGGGTCACAGGGTAGGGATTAAGAAATGGAGGCTACCAGGTAGAATTTATTCTGGGGTGTAAGGGTGCTTTAACATATGCAAAACCATAAATGTAATATACCATATTAACAGAAAGAAAAATAAAAACCATATGATCACATCAATCAACACAGAAAAAGTATTTGATAAAATATAACATCCCTTCCTCATAAAGACTCTCAGCAAAATCAGCATAGAAGGGACATTCCTCAACACAATAAAAGCCACCTATGAAAAATACAGAGCTATAAACATACTGAATGGAGAAAGGGTAAAAGGTTTTCCACTAAAAACTATTATAAGACAAGGCTGCCCACTTTCTCCACTCCTTTGCAATATGGTCCTAGAAGTCCTAGCCAATGCAATCAGAAAAGAAAAGGCATTCAAGTAGAGAAAGAAGAGTTGAAAATATCTCTATTTGCAAATGACATAATTGTATGCACAGAAGACCAAACAGTATCCACAAAAAAACTCCTGCAAGTGATAAATCAATTCAGTAAAGTGGCAAGATACAAAATCAACATCCAAAAATCTATAGCATTTCTTTGTACAAACAAGTTGAACAAAGTAGAGCTAAAAAAAGGAATCCCTTTTACCATAGCCATAAAATGTGTAAGATACCTAGGGATAAACCTAACTAAGGAAGTCAAAGACCTCTACAAGGAAAATTATGAAAATTAAAAAAGAAAAAAAAAGAAATTGAAAATGACACCAAAAAGTATAAGGACATCCCATGTTTCTGGATTGGAAGAATATAATTAATATAATGGCAATTCTACCCAAATTAATCTACATATTTAACACAATCCTAATCAAATTACCAGAGACATTCTTCACAGATGTAGAAAAGACAATCATATAACTGTCTGGAATCATAAAAGACCCCATATTGCCAAAGTAATCCTGAGCAAGAAGAGTAGATTAGGCAAGGACACAGAAATGGAGGACTGTCTGTTGATGATAACATGTACAACATCTTCAACAAGAATGCTATGAACTGTTTGTAAATTCATTTTACATATAGTGATTGAATGTATAAAATAAAATAAATGTTTTTAAATGGAGGCTACATGAAGACCATCAGTTAAGAGCTTAAAAAGGTTTACATGGGAGCCAGCAGTTGGCGTAATGGCTTTGTTGCTAGACTCCCATGTAGTCGAGCACAGTTCGAGTCCTGGACATGGTGGCTTAAACTCACGCCACGCACATGTGCGTGCATGCCCAAGACCCCAAGAGAAGAATGGAGGAGAAAGGGATTGCAGCGTGACCATCCCCCCTGGGAGGTGATTTCTCGCTTTCTGTCACTCCCTCTCTGTCTTTCTGGTGAGCACACAAACCCTATAGCAAAAACATCTCAAAAAAAGGAATGAAAAAGGTTTACGTGAGTTCTTCTGGCCCAACACCCAGCGAAAAGCCAGAATCCATGTGCATCTGATGTGGGCCTAATCCTGCCCCTTTAACTGGAAAGCCTCTGTCCCAAACCTCTTCTTCCAGCCCAACACCCAGGGAAAAAAAGCCAGGTAGGGTGATCTGTTTTCTTTCTGTCTCTGTCTCTCTCGCTCCCTCTCCCTTTCTCTCAAAAGTTTGCTTCTCTGTATATATGTATACATATATATACACACAAACACTTGTGTGTGTGTGTGTGTGTGTGTGTGTGTTTAATCTGTAGGTACTGACTCTTGTTTCTGATCTCTCCTTTTCTTGCTAATTTCAAAATCCATGTGCATCTGAGGTGGGTCTATCCCTGTCCCTTTCTCATTTTTTACCTTTTTTTTAACAGAAAAATTTGTTTCCCTTCACATTGCCTTTTTTTTTTTTCTTTTGGTCTTTTTCCCTTTGTTTCCTTTCTTTTACCTGAATTTCTCACCTTGCTTCTCACCTTCCACGCATTGAGTGTCTAGGCAAGTCTAGGTGCACAGTAGTGAAACATGAATTCTTTAAAACCTGCAGCTTAGCCATGATGCATCTATTCCCTTGAAACTGTGAGGCTTTTTTAAATATCCAGTTCCACTGACAAAAGTGCAGGTGCTTGGTGAGGACCAGGGAAACAGAATTGCAGAAATATTGCAGGCCATCTCCTTCCACATGCCTCTAACACTCAGAATTAACTCCAAGGAGGTAGGAAGTAACATAATCCATCAGATGACCAGAAACCACCACCGCAGAGGCACAAGAAATATGAGAAATCAAGAAAATATCTCTCCCTCAAGGGGGAAAGAACAGTCTTTCATTATCCATCGACAGTCTAATGGAACTTGTGGAAATGTTAGATAAAGAATTTAAGATATTCATAGTGACAAAGCTAACAGACATGCAAGAGATGAGAGACAATGAACTCCAGAAAATACAAGAGAAAAGAGACAACGAGTTCTAGGAGGTGATAAGTTCTTCCACGTTCTGAAAGAGGAAATAAATACCATAAAAAAGAATCAAACAAAACTGTTAGTGATGAAAGCTATAATGCAAGAAATCAAAACCTTCCTTGTAAGTATTGAAAGCAGATTAGATCATATAGAAGACTGAATTTTAGGTGTAGAAGACAAGAATCTCTGACCTAGGAAAAAACCACAAAGACTGAGAAAATAACCCCTCAAAATTAGAATATATAAGTAATACTAGAAACCATTAGACGCCCAAACATCCAGATAATCGGTACCCCAGAAGGTGAAGAAACTAATCAGGGCATTGATAATCTATTCCATGAAATCCTGGAGGAAAACTTTCTATACCTGGAGAGGCATGCAACTATCCAGACCCAAGATACAAAGGACCCCACATAGAATCAACCCAAAAAGATCTTTTCCAAGGTACATCATAGCCAGATTGACCAAGACCACAGAGACAAGATACTAAAATTGGCAAGAGAAAAACATCAAGTTACTTTCAAAGGATATTCCATCAGGCAAACACTGACCCTCTCATCAGAAACAATGCAAGCAAGGACAGAATGGGAAAATATATTCAAAGTATTAAGTGAAAGACAATTTCAAACAAAAATACTGTATCCAGCAAGATTATCCTTACGTGGGAAGAAAAGATAAAAACATTCTCAGATAAACAAAAGAATTTAAAGAATTTATCAACTGAAAGAATTTATAAACAAAGAATTTATCAACACCAAACCAGGGAAGTTTTAAAGGGAATACAACACCAGGAAAACTAAGACAATTAAGACAACAAAAAATGACCAAGAGAAAGGCCAACTTAATGGTAGGGAAAAGTTCTGAAATATCAATAATAATGTTGAATGTTAACGAAAAGGTCAGACCACAGTAACACTGCAAATTTAACAAAAGAGATTATGCGAAACTGAACTGGGGAAATAGAATTCTATGACTTTTTTTCCTAAACATTACTGGTTTTCTTCTATGCTTTGTCTCCCAGATTTAAGGATTTTTGTTTTCTTTTGAGTTGTTGGGTTTGGCAATTTGTTAAAGAATTTTTTTGAATGGAAACAAACTTTTCTCCCTTCCTAACCCCTTAGCAATTGGAAAATAGTTGTGAGCATTCTTATGTTGTGGCAGAATGGTTATTTGCCTAAGTTCAATAGTATCTATTGCTTTTCATCAGAAATTGAATTCTTATGGAACTTTGTGCAAATAACAGTCCAAATTGAGATTAACCTAATTTTTTTTTTTTTGGGGGGGGGGGAGCAAATGTTAGTTTATACCTCTCTTTAGTACAAGGGAAAATGGAGAGAGCAAGTTTCAGAAGAAAATTACAGTGCACTTGTCACTAGAGTCTAGATTTGTCCATATTTTATGATCTTTTGTGAGTTAATAAAATGTGGGAAAAAAACATTTAGTATGGAAAGAAAGGAGGGAAAAGGAGGAAGAAACAACAGTAAAATTATGCTTAATTGACAAAAAAAAAATGAGAGGCTTATTTGCTGATGGTAGTGTATATAGTAATATTCTTTTTTTTTTTATTTTTTTAGAGAGGTTTTCGAAAAATCACCCCCCCAGGGGGGATGGCCAAGCCATAATGCCTTCTCCTCCACTCTCCTCTCGGGATCTTGGGCACGCACAGTGTGAGTTTAAACCACTGGGTCCAGGACTCGAACAGCTATAGACTACATGGGAGTCCAGCAATGTAGCCATTATGCTAACTGCTCGTCCCTCCTTGCCTTGACTGACATGCACGGTATTTGTGTTGAAAAAAGAAATGTAAAGATACGCATAATGTTTTGTTTTTTTGGTTTTTTTTTTTTGAGAGATTTTCACTGTAGGGCACGTGCGCTCGCCAGACAAACAGAGAGAGACATAGAGACAGAAAGCGAGAAATCACCCCCCAGGGGGGATGGTCACGCAGCAATCCCTTCTCCTCCATTCTCCTCTCGGGAT
>NW_006159650.1:3664740-3667276 GCF_000334495.1 Tupaia belangeri chinensis
ACCTCTCAAAAAAAAAAAAAATAATTTTTTTTAAACTTTTTTTTTGAGAGGTTTTTGCTGTAGGGCATGTGGGCTTGCCAGAGAGAGAGAGACAGACAGAGAGACAGAAAGCGAGAAATCACCCCCCAGAGGGGATGGCCATGCTGCAATCCCTTCTCCTTCAGTCTCCTCTTGGGATCTTGGGCACACATGCACATGTGAGTTTAAGCCACGGTCCAGGACTCAAAGCACGGTCGACTACATGGGAGTCCAGCGACATAGCCATTACGCTAACTGCTGGTCCCTACAAAAATAATTTTTTTAAAAAAAAGGTTTATATGAGAAATGATAGCAAATTATAAATATACAGTCAGTCAAAGCCAAGCTAGAATCTGAGGAAAATTAATGAAACATACACACAATTTAGTTGTCTTCTTTTAGTAAAGTTTATAGTTACTACAATAACTTGAACACAAATGTACATTAGCAAGATCAAAAACTGAAAACAGGGCTAGTGAGATAGCATAATGGCTAAGGTAGCTGGAGGCCATGTGGCCAACTGAGCAGTTCAAGTTTCAGACTTGGCACGCCAGGCACATGTGTACCCAAATCCTGAGAGGAGAATGAAGGAGGACAAACTGCAGCATGGTCACAGCCCCGGGTGTGTGTTGGGGGGGAGTATCCTATTTCTCCTTACTTTCTCTCTCTCTGTGGTGAGTACAAATGCCCTATAGCAAATTTTTCTAAAAAATTTTGAAAACAAAAAGGAAATCTTTCATTATATAACAAATACATACCATTATCAGGAATTGGTTCCATGTCCCATGGACTAAGTTTTTCAATTTCAGTATTGTCCCACCTGTTTAAAACAAAAAAAAGAAAAGAAAAAGGGAGGTTACCCTTCCACAAAAATAAATAAATAAAAATGTTGACAATAGCTTAATATCCACTATAAAGTAAATAAAATAATAAAAAGTTTAATAATACCCTCATGGTAGCAATGAAATTTTAATTAACAGTGTATTTTTAAAAGATACATTAAAAGAAAGTATATAGGTAAAAAAAAATGTCAGGTTTTAGAAGAAAATCAGAAATTTTGTGTGATCCATACTGAGTAGTGAAAAATAACTCAGAGAAATAGTGTGAAGGCCTTGAATACCATGCTTCCAAATCTGGACTTTACATCACAACCAACAAATTTTATTCCATTGCCACTGGAAAAGCATCCAAGGTTGTAAAGATTAATGATCTATCTACTTATGAACTATAAACCTATAGTTTTAGGTAAAGGAATATTAGGAGGATACAGAAATAGTCCCAGGGAAGCAAGAAAATCTGAACCAAAGAACATGCTAGTGGATAGGAAACAACAGGTGCAGATCTGAATGATATTTCAGGTGTTAGACTTAATGATAGTTCTAATTATGTTTTCGTTTTAACCTGAAATTTATTTGTCAGTCACGTAGTTGCCTGTCTCAGTGAATTATCTGTAGCTGATTAACCTTCGCCTTTATACAAACCTCACAATGTAACACTGGAAATGACTATCAGGATACTGAGGCTGGTACGGCTCTTGACTTAATACTGTTCCAAACCACCAAGCATCATCAATAATAGAGCGGAATCTGTCACCTGTAAGAGAAATTATCGAGTTTGATGCATTTACTTGCAAATATTAACTTTTTATAAAGTACAATATCATAGAGATAAAAGAGAAATCACCCTATATTGTTCTTTTAAAAGGAGCTATCCTTTCTGCTATGGTTTCAATATGTTCACACACACACAGGTCCTGTGTTGGAAATTTAATCCCCAACACAACACAGTTGAGAGATGGGAACTGTAAAAGGTGGTTAGGTCTTTAGGGCTCTACCCTCAAGGATGGATTAATTCATTATCAAGGGAGTATGTTTGCTATGGAATCAAGTTTGGCTCTCTGTGTGCTCTCTTACCATGTGATACTTTCTAACATATTACCAAACATCAAGAAGGCTCTCACCAAAAGCAAATCCCTTGACTATAGACATCCCAGCCTCCAGAACTATAAGAAATTAATCCCTGTTCTTTTTTTTTTTTTTTTGAGAGAGATTTTTACCACAGGGTGGGTGTGCTTGCTGGAGAGACAACCCTTCTCCCAGGATGGCCACACCACAATCCCCTCTCTTCCATTTTCCTCCTTGGATTTTGGTCATGCACGCACATGCACCCAGCTTGAGTTTCAAGCCTCAGAGTCAGGGACTTCAACATCAGTCAACTAAATGGGAGTCCAGCACCTTAACCACTATGCCACCTGCTGGCCCCGAATCACTCTTCTTTATAAATCACCCAGTTTAAGACATTCTGAGGCCAGCCAAGTGGCATAGTGGTTAAGGGGTGGCTATATCCCACACGCCAACTGCCTGGTTGAGTTCTGGATCCAAAACGTACCAGGTGCCTCCCAAGAGGAGGGAGAAATGTAGAAGTGACTACAGTGCGACCATTTCTCATGAAGGAATGCCTTTGCTATCTCTTTGACAAATGCATTTACCCTTTGGCAAAATTGATAAAAAAAAAAAAA
>NW_006159650.1:3667948-3724584 GCF_000334495.1 Tupaia belangeri chinensis
ACCTCTCAAAAAAAAAAAAAATAATTTTTTTTAAACTTTTTTTTTGAGAGGTTTTTGCTGTAGGGCATGTGGGCTTGCCAGAGAGAGAGAGACAGACAGAGAGACAGAAAGCGAGAAATCACCCCCCAGAGGGGATGGCCATGCTGCAATCCCTTCTCCTTCAGTCTCCTCTTGGGATCTTGGGCACACATGCACATGTGAGTTTAAGCCACGGTCCAGGACTCAAAGCACGGTCGACTACATGGGAGTCCAGCGACATAGCCATTACGCTAACTGCTGGTCCCTACAAAAATAATTTTTTTAAAAAAAAGGTTTATATGAGAAATGATAGCAAATTATAAATATACAGTCAGTCAAAGCCAAGCTAGAATCTGAGGAAAATTAATGAAACATACACACAATTTAGTTGTCTTCTTTTAGTAAAGTTTATAGTTACTACAATAACTTGAACACAAATGTACATTAGCAAGATCAAAAACTGAAAACAGGGCTAGTGAGATAGCATAATGGCTAAGGTAGCTGGAGGCCATGTGGCCAACTGAGCAGTTCAAGTTTCAGACTTGGCACGCCAGGCACATGTGTACCCAAATCCTGAGAGGAGAATGAAGGAGGACAAACTGCAGCATGGTCACAGCCCCGGGTGTGTGTTGGGGGGGAGTATCCTATTTCTCCTTACTTTCTCTCTCTCTGTGGTGAGTACAAATGCCCTATAGCAAATTTTTCTAAAAAATTTTGAAAACAAAAAGGAAATCTTTCATTATATAACAAATACATACCATTATCAGGAATTGGTTCCATGTCCCATGGACTAAGTTTTTCAATTTCAGTATTGTCCCACCTGTTTAAAACAAAAAAAAGAAAAGAAAAAGGGAGGTTACCCTTCCACAAAAATAAATAAATAAAAATGTTGACAATAGCTTAATATCCACTATAAAGTAAATAAAATAATAAAAAGTTTAATAATACCCTCATGGTAGCAATGAAATTTTAATTAACAGTGTATTTTTAAAAGATACATTAAAAGAAAGTATATAGGTAAAAAAAAATGTCAGGTTTTAGAAGAAAATCAGAAATTTTGTGTGATCCATACTGAGTAGTGAAAAATAACTCAGAGAAATAGTGTGAAGGCCTTGAATACCATGCTTCCAAATCTGGACTTTACATCACAACCAACAAATTTTATTCCATTGCCACTGGAAAAGCATCCAAGGTTGTAAAGATTAATGATCTATCTACTTATGAACTATAAACCTATAGTTTTAGGTAAAGGAATATTAGGAGGATACAGAAATAGTCCCAGGGAAGCAAGAAAATCTGAACCAAAGAACATGCTAGTGGATAGGAAACAACAGGTGCAGATCTGAATGATATTTCAGGTGTTAGACTTAATGATAGTTCTAATTATGTTTTCGTTTTAACCTGAAATTTATTTGTCAGTCACGTAGTTGCCTGTCTCAGTGAATTATCTGTAGCTGATTAACCTTCGCCTTTATACAAACCTCACAATGTAACACTGGAAATGACTATCAGGATACTGAGGCTGGTACGGCTCTTGACTTAATACTGTTCCAAACCACCAAGCATCATCAATAATAGAGCGGAATCTGTCACCTGTAAGAGAAATTATCGAGTTTGATGCATTTACTTGCAAATATTAACTTTTTATAAAGTACAATATCATAGAGATAAAAGAGAAATCACCCTATATTGTTCTTTTAAAAGGAGCTATCCTTTCTGCTATGGTTTCAATATGTTCACACACACACACAGGTCCTGTGTTGGAAATTTAATCCCCAACACAACACAGTTGAGAGATGGGAACTGTAAAAGGTGGTTAGGTCTTTAGGGCTCTACCCTCAAGGATGGATTAATTCATTATCAAGGGAGTATGTTTGCTATGGAATCAAGTTTGGCTCTCTGTGTGCTCTCTTACCATGTGATACTTTCTAACATATTACCAAACATCAAGAAGGCTCTCACCAAAAGCAAATCCCTTGACTATATTCTAACATATTACCAAACATCAAGAAGGCTCTCACCAAAAGCAAATCCCTTGACTATAGACATCCCAGCCTCCAGAACTATAAGAAATTAATCCCTGTTCTTTTTTTTTTTTTTTTGAGAGAGATTTTTACCACAGGGTGGGTGTGCTTGCTGGAGAGACAACCCTTCTCCCAGGATGGCCACACCACAATCCCCTCTCTTCCATTTTCCTCCTTGGATTTTGGTCATGCACGCACATGCACCCAGCTTGAGTTTCAAGCCTCAGAGTCAGGGACTTCAACATCAGTCAACTAAATGGGAGTCCAGCACCTTAACCACTATGCCACCTGCTGGCCCCGAATCACTCTTCTTTATAAATCACCCAGTTTAAGACATTCTGAGGCCAGCCAAGTGGCATAGTGGTTAAGGGGTGGCTATATCCCACACGCCAACTGCCTGGTTGAGTTCTGGATCCAAAACGTACCAGGTGCCTCCCAAGAGGAGGGAGAAATGTAGAAGTGACTACAGTGCGACCATTTCTCATGAAGGAATGCCTTTGCTATCTCTTTGACAAATGCATTTACCCTTTGGCAAAATTGATAAAAAAAAAAAAAAAATTAAATGACACTGTGTTTTGACATCACAAAACAGACTAGAACACATTAATCTTTAGTGGTTAAAAAAAGATGTAACATTACACTCGTCAATTTACTATAGGCACATTAATTATAACCTAATAAAATAGAATACAATGACTTACAACTAGATTCCATTATTCGATACTGCCCAAATTCAAGGCAAAAGGTAAGCATTTATGGAGAAACAAAAATAAATTTACACGTAAAAGACCTAGTAAAATATGCAGCCAGCAAATGGTGTGGTGGTTAAGGTGCTGGACTCCCACATGGCTGCCCACGATTCAAATCCTGGATCTGATGGCTTGAAAATCAAGATGGGCATGTATACAATCCATCCCCAAAATCCCAAAGAAGAATGGAAGAGAAGGGATTGTGGCATGGCCATCCCTCCTAAGAGGTGATTTTCCTCTGCCTCTCCAGCAAGCACACATGTCCTACGGCAAAAACCTTAAATAAAAAAAATAAAAAAATAAAAAACTAGTAAAATAATTCTCAACCACAAAAACCATTAAATTACAACAGGTAACTAGGAATCCATCTTTAGAGCTCAGCTGTAGACAAATAGGTTTGTAAAATTTTTAATTTTGTTGGTAAAAATGAGTCTTTAATTTACATACAAGGGGGCTGAAAAATCGTAACAGCAGGGAAGCTTCAACGTTCTATGGGATTGGGAACAGCAGATGACGAAAAAGTTACATCACTGGATTCCCATGCAATTGGTGTCGAGTTCCAGACGCAGCGGCCCAAAACTCATGCCAGGTGCGTGCATGCCCAAAATCCCAAAAAGAGAAAGGAGGAGAGGGATTGTGATGTGACCGCCACCCCCGGGGGGGCGGGGGAGGTGATTTCTGTCTCTCTGTCTCTGTCTCTCCAGCAAACACACGCACCCTGTACCAAAAATCTCAATTAAAAATTTCTTCTACTTCTAGTTCCAAAATAATCTAGATTATCTGTGTATACGTTACTGTTAACAATAGTCTAGTAAAGCCCAGCTTCAGTGCAGCACCATAAGGCTGGAGCCATAAAAAGGCTGGAGGGGGTTATAGGGGTTTGGTTCCTAGATCTACCTGTGTACCATGGGCTCAAGCATGCATACCCATAATCCTGGCTGACTAGAAGGCTAAATGGAGGCTCGTGGCTTAATACCCTATTGAGGGTGCTTATCTGTCTCCCTTTCTCTCTCATTAAAAAAATAAATAAATAAAATAAATAAATAAAAAACCTTCTAAAAAATTGTCTATTAAGAGCAGCCACATAGGAGCCAGCAGTTAGCGTAATGGCTATGTCGCTGGACTCCCACGTAGTCGACTGCGGTTCGCGTCCTGGACCCAGTGGCTTAGAACTCACACCTGGCGCGTGTACGTGCGTGCCCAAGATCCCAAGAGGAGAATAGAGAAGAAGGGATTGCGACGTGACCATCCCCTCTGGGGGGTGATTTCTCGCTTTCTGTCTCTCTGTCTGTCTCTGTATGTCTGGTGAGCGCACGCGCTCTATAGCAAAAACCTCTCAAAAAAAAAAAGAGCAGCCACATACTCTGAAATTCTGAAATTAGTGGAGTTTTAACAATGTTTATTAATGTGTGCACTAGATAATAGAGCCTGGGTTAAAAGTTTGTATTTCTGATAAGAGACAATAAATAAAAGTAGATATGAGCCACCCTAGGTGTTTAAATTCAACACATGAGCTCCCAATGTGTAACACTGCAAACAACTATGAAATAGGTACTACAGAGGCTAACTAGTACTGCTTGGCCTAATTACATTCATCAATTATATCCTGAGATTAGTGGCCCGTACAAGTCTGAAGTAGTAAGCCCTCTGTAGATGGTCCACACAAACATCACAGTTATATTATGGAGTACTTCCTTCCATTCAAGTGTCATATGTCATACAGTTATAAAGTCTAAGTGTATAATTTTTTTTTATTTCCTAAAAGAATGGTTTCCTCAAACTACCCAATTTAACTTAAAGTTATTATGATCAAAGGCAAAATATTTTAGTATACCAGAACATTTTTGGTGTGAAAACTGAAATTATTTTTCAACCTTTTGATCATTTTAGAACCTAGATCACTGTGTTAATTATCCCAGTGTTTCATTAACAAAATACATATATATAATATAGTATGGGGACATATGAGAGGATATGGTAAGTCTACTCTAGCCTCCAGTAAATAAGTGAAAGAAATCTTTTCAAAAGTCACAAACCCTAAGAACAGAGAAAAAGTTGCTTGGCTAAAAAGTCTACACAGAATCATTAGCCATCATACCCTAAGCAAAATCTACTTATTGTTCACCTATATTTTTCTAACATAAGCTTTCAAACACCAAAGTCAGACTAATGAAATGATCAATTAAGTTTAAGTCTATATAAATGCAGTAAGAGCAAACTTACAAGACTGCCAATTCCTCTGTCTTGCTTCATCATAGAACTGACGCAATACAAGAAAGTCAATAACATCTGGCATATCATGGTATCTAAACAAAATATAAAAATGATTAAATTTCCTAAATAGGGTGCCAGCAGGTGGTGTGGTAGTTAAGGTGCAAGACTTTCACGTAGCCAACTGCAGTTCAAGTCCCAGACATGCGGACTTGCTTTCTCGCTTTCTCTCTCTCTCTCTCTCTCTTGCATTAAATTAAACAACAAAAGATATTAATAATAAATTAAGTAGTTCTTTAGAAAAATAATGGGTGATACATATTTCTTATTTTAAACGAGTCATATTTTTAAAAGTGAAAACAAGTGAAATTTAAGAATATATTTTTTATTTAACCCAATATACTCTAAATTATTATTTCAGTATGTAATCAATACAAAATGAGATATTTCAGATTCTTTCTTCATATCAGTTTGACTCAGTCACATTTCAAGTGCATTTAGTGGCTAGCATACTTGAATAGCACAACTGCAGCAAGTTATTTTATTCTACAATTTTCTCAAAACCAAAAGCAGAAAACATTTTCCTTACACATTAGAATTTTCTACCCATGTAAGTGGCATAGAAATCCATTTAAAAACAGACTCACTATGGCTAACTGTTGCAGTGACACACCTGACGGATGCTTATCAGTAAGATGGAAAGTAGAAATTTAAATAATTCCATTAAAAATAACAATCATACATACCTAATAGAGAAAGACTTATCCATAAGTTTTCCAGTCGCTGGATCTATAAATGCTAGTTTGAGGCAACAGAGTGTAGGGGGCCCAACCTCATAACGTATTCCAACTATCTTCACCAATTCTTGATCCTTTAGGCAGATTTTTTAAATTAGTGCTTTGAATGGTTAAAATAAAGATAATTCCTAAATACTATAATTCTCCGCATAATGTTAGATTATGCAAACTCACTTTTTGCAGGGTTAGCAGGTGATGTGGTAGTTAAGGGCACCGGACTCCCTACGACCAAGCACGGTTTTAGTCCTGGACTTGGTGGTTTGCTCTCTCTCTCCCTCACCCCAACCCGGTCAAATTAAAATAAATAAATTAATTAAGTTAAACAAAAATAATTCTTAAAAAAATTTTTTTTAATTGCAAAAATAGTTTTAAAAATCACTTTTGCGGGAACCAGCAGTTAGCATAATGGCTATGTCGCTGGACTCCCACGTAGTCGACTGCGGTTAGCATCCTGGACCTGGTGGCTTAAAACTCACGCTGGGCGCACGTGCGTACGTGCCCAAGATCCCGAGAGGGGAATGGAGGAGAAGGGATTGCGGCGAGACCATCCCCCCTGGGGGGTGATTTCTTGCTTTCTGTCTCTATGTCTCTCTATCTGGCGAGTGCACGTGCCCTACAGCAAAAACCTCTCCAATAAATAAATAAATAAATAAATAAATAAAAATAAAATTAAAAATCACTTTTGCTCAAATTAATCTCCACATCTTCCTGAAGACAGATATTTGATAAAACATTTGATATTTGATATAAAGAATATGCTCACTTTATAAAGTCGGTATACTCACTCCAAAAAATACAACATAGAAATATAAGCGTGAAAACACAAACCACAAATCAGTTCAACAGCTAAAGAAACAATCTGGCATATTTCCTTCTAGCTTTTCTTATGTGAAGCAAGGCTAACTCCATGGCACAACAGTTAATACACAACTTAAGAAAAGCCAGATCTCAAATGGCAACCACAGTTCACATCCTCAACCCAGTTTTCCTGAGACACATCAGGCATATGCTAGTGCCCAGGATCCAAAGAGCTAGAGGACTCAAGGAAAAGGACTGCAGCATGACCAGACCCTGTGACAGGTACTCATTTCTCACTTATGCATGCACTCTTATGAATAAAAGGAAAATGTGTATTTTGTTTATCCATAAATATTCTTCAAAAACTTGACATTAAATTTCTGTCAAATGCATTCAATAAATAATGCATGTGTTGAGACCCTACCATGTGCTGTGATCTATTCCAGGCAATAGGACTACCTGATTTGAATATCCACCACATGGATTTGTCATCACCACCCTTCCTCCAATGTCTGTTTCCTCAATACCAGGATCAATACTAAGAATAAAATTAATCATGTACCCATTTACCCACTGACAAAAACATTTTTTCCAAGTTGCTAGAGGGTGCATGCACTTGTCAAGAGAGACAGAGAAAGAAAGGGAGAGGGAGAAAGCACCCCTCAATGAAGTGTGGTCAGTCACAAACCCCTTTGCCTTCCTTTTTCCAAAATGTCAGGATTTCAGGCACTCACACACGTATTAGCTAGTCTACTTTCACACTGCCAGGGCTGAGACTCAAATCCCATGGTTGGTCAAGTGGGATCCAGTTCCCTTGGCCAGTAGGCCACAGAGCCACACCTAAATGTTCTTAAGAAAATTAATAATACATTTGGTCAGTGGGAAAGTCATGATGCATTTCTGCATAAGCAACATAGGAAAGTACATCATGACTTTCCTGATGACCTAATACATAGTGTTGGGCCAGCAGATGGCATGGTAGTTGAGGCTTTGGACACTCACATGGTCAACCGTGGTCTGAGTTCTGGACCAGGCAGGTTGCTTTCTCTCTCTCTAGAGCATACACGCCCTATAGCAATTTTTTAAAAAACTATGATAAATTCTTCTTCAAAAAACAGTAATAATAATGTACAGAATGTAAAGCTGCCTTCCTAAGAGACTCTAGGATGCTGAATTTAAAATGTGACACACCAATTAGCAATGACAATGGTGCCCATTGACAAGCCATCCACTAGACTGTAAGGCTTGACAGGTGATAGCTGAGTTGTTTGTAAGTAGGAAATTAATGTAAAGCTAGTAATGAAATATATTCCCAATACGTTTTTAATGTGTTTACAAATATTTTAACTATATACATGCTAATATTTTAACTATATACATGCTAATGTTTACTGACTTAAAAATACCATCCTCCTACCCGAAGATCCATTTTTCTCCATGGCTCCTTGTTAGGATTCACTTCATAAATGTTATTTCTTCTGACAGCTTCAATATATGCTTCATGGCCCTGTCTAAAATATATTACCTACAAAGGAGAAATACATATTTTAAAATTAGGAGAAAGCTAAGGAATAATATAAATCTTACATTCCACATTCATGTTTTTAAATCTGATTACTCTCCCACCTCATCACCCATTTGAGGAACAAAGGGAGACTTTCGAAGTGTAGTGTCAGTTATCCAAACTGGAGGATGAAATTCATACAGATGGTCCACGTTCATAAGCTCTGCTGGAGTCATCCTCTGCAAATTCTGCCAAGGAGAAAAAAAAAAAAGCATGGCAGAACAGAAAAGTACAGCACGTACTATTTGATTTAGAAACAAAAGAAACTTCATTCACACTAATGACTAGTTTTAAGTTTTCTTTCTTTCAAGACCAAGAAAGAAGGACATAGATACAGACATAAAAAGAAAAAAGTGTAAAATAAAAATATAAAGATAATGTAGGGTCAGCAGGTGGCATGGAGGTTAAAACGGTTGTATCGCAAAGAACTGACTCTGTGGTTTTGAGTCCGAGACCTGGTAGCTTGAAAATCACGCCAGGTGTGCATGCAGGCATGCCTAAAATTCCGAGAGAATGGAGAAGGGATTGCGGTGTGGCCCCTTCTAGGGGATGATTTTTCACTTTCCCTCTCTCTCGCCTCCTCCTCTCTCCAGCAAGCACACACACCATATAGCAAAAATTGTTTAAATAAATAAAAATCACATGTGATGATACTCTACAAATAATTATCAATGGCATTTTCATGTTTTGCTCTTGGTTTATTAACAAATGTCTTTAAAGCTTTGCTATCATAACCACAAATGACATTTTACATCTCATTGTTCCTCTTAGTAATACCCAGTGAAAGGTATTCATCATACATTCAACAATTTTTTTAACTACCAGTTATAAAAGACCCCAGTAGGGTCTTGAGACCATGATCCACTCCAAGCTTCAGCCAGCTCTGAATCATGGGTACACATGTGCCTGGAATGTTTAGGAAGGTCTCTAGATACACACCTGGTACCTTTCCTGATGGATCAGCCCTACAGAGTTCTATGTTCTACTACTGCACACCATCTCACCCCTAATGACTAGTTTTTTAAACAATATATGTATTTCATTCCTTAACACAAACAGGAATATGTCACTTCTAAAAGTATTATAAATCTATGTAGCACTTTTTTTTTTCTTTTTTGGAGAGGTTTTTGCTATAGGACACGTGTGCTCGCCAGAAAGCCAGAGAGAGACAGAGAGACAGAAAGAATCACTCCCCGGGGGGATGGTCACGCCGTGATCCCTTCTCCTCCATTCTCCTCTCAGGATCTTGGGCACGCATGCACACGCAGTGAGTTTAAGCCACTGGGTCTGGGACTTGAACCGCGGTCAACTACATGGGAGTCCAGCAACATAGCCATTATTCTAAATGCTGGTCCCATATACAGCACTTTCTTAACTCCTAAACTACTCTTTTTTTTGAGAGAGAGAGAGATTTTTGTTATAGGGTGCATGCACTCCCCCAGGAGAGAGAGACAGAGATGGAGAGAAAGAGACAGAGAGCAAGAAATCCCCCCCCCCCGCCCCCGAGTGGATGGCCATGCTTCAATTCCTTCTCCTCCATTTTCCTCACAAGATTTTGGGCATGCACACACCTGCCTGGCTGAGTTTTAAGCTGCTGGGTCTGGGACTCGAACCATGGTCAACTATATGAGAGTCCAGCAACATAACCATCATGCCATCTGCTGGTCCCATCTCCTGAACACTTCTTTTTCTATGTTTAAAGAATTGTTTAATTTTATCTATTTATGTATTTATTTATTTATTTATTTTAATTTGACCAGAGAGGGACAGACAGAAAAAGCGAGAAAGCAACCCACCAGATCTAGGACTCAAACTGCAGTTAATCATGTGGGAGCCCAGCGTCCTTAACTACCAGGCCACCTGTCAGCCCCTAAACCCCCTCATCCCTGATCTCCTGAACTTCAAATAGAGCTATTTTGCCACTTTTACATTCCATTTTAGGGGGCTAATTTCCAACCCAAATCCTCTGCCTATTCCAGATCATAGGCTAATATTCACAAAGAGTCTTTTCTTGATTTAAAGTTTTAAACAGGTGATTTTAAAGTATGATCACAAACTTGATTCTCTGCCTCTCCTCGTAAAAATGTGAAAGTGAAACCTCTGAAGATTTCAGTATGGGATAGACTTATAACTTACTTCTAGCAAGCATAAAGCAGATGTGACAACATGTAACTTCTAATATCAGGTCCTAAAAGGTGCCAGGACTTCTCTCTGCCTTGCTCTCAACTCTGTTGAATCACTAATTCTGGGAAAAGTCAGCTACCATGTCATGAGGACACCCAAACAGCCAGACCAAAGGAATGGCCCATGTGGCAAGGAACAGAGGATGGTGGTCAACAGTCCTATGGAAAGACTTTCATTCAGTCCAAGTTAAGCCCTCAGATGTCTGCAATTCCAGCCAAGCTCATTAGCCAAAAACACCCAACTAATCAGCTCCCAAATTCCTTAGCCTCTACAACATATAATAAATATCTGTTCTTATAAACATCTAAGTTTGGCCCAGTCCCACAGTCTAATCAGTTAAGGGAGCCAGATCATACATGGTTGAATACGGTTTGAATCCCGGAATAAGAGCTTGGAAAACACACTGGGTATGTGTGCGTGCATACCCCAAATCCTGACAAGATGGAAAAAAATGGAGACAATATTGCAGTATGACCAAGTCCCTTTGAGGGCTGCCTTTTCCCTCTCCCTCTGTCTCTGACGAATGCACTCACCCTCTAGGAATTACAAAAATAATGTAAAATTAACACCTAAATTTTAGATGATTTGTTACATAGCGATAGGTAACACAAAGATACACCTTGAAATAATGAGTATGGCACAGTGATTATGGTGTTGGACTCCCACATGGCTGGCTACGTTCAAGTCCCATACCTGGCACCTTGAAACTCACTGGGCACATGTGCATGCATGCCCAGAATCCAGAGAGGAGAATGGAGGAGAAGGGACTGCAGCAGGGCCACCCCCCCCCCAGGGGTGATTTCTCACTTTCTATCTGTCTCTCTCGCAGGCGCACACACCCAATAGCAAAAATCTTTTTTTTTTTTGGGGGGGGGGGAAGACTATGTACACAAAATGAGTATATAGTGTACATACAGGAATGAAATCAAGTGAAAAGTATAAAGATAGAGCATGTAAAATGAAAATGGTAAAGATGGCAACAACAGGGACCAACGGATGACACAATGGTTACATCACTGACTTCCATCTAGTCGACCGCAGTTTGAGTCCTGGACCCAGCAGCTTAAAACACACTGGGCACGTGTGTGTGCATCCAAAATCCCGAAAGGAAAATGGAGAAGGGACTGCAGCAAGGCCATTCCTCATGGAGAGTGATTTCTCGCTTTCTGCCTCTCTGTCTCTCCAGTGAGCACACACACCCTATAGCAAAAATCTCTCTAAAATGAAACAAAACAAAACAAAAAGATGGCAACAATAGACAAAACAAGAAAGCACCTTGAAATGCCTTTAAGTCTATTTTTAGTATTGAAATTGCCACAAGAAAATGCAGTCATGGTGGTACCAAATCCTCAAAGTGACAATGCATTTTTTGCATAGAAAAAATATGTCATGACTTTTCTCACAAACTAATATGCAACTCAGAACAGTGGAGATAGAGAAGCGTTAATAACAATGTAGCTTTTTGGGACCAGCAGTTAGCGTAATGGCTATGTCGCTGAGCTCCCATGTAGTCCACCGCGGTTCAAGTCCTGGACCTGGTGGCTTAAATTCATGCCGGGCACATGTGCGTGCATGCCCAAGATCCCAAGAGGAGAATGGAGGAGAAGGGATTGTGGCGTGGCAATCCCCCCTGGGGGGTGATTACTCGCTTTCTCTCTATGTCTTTCTTGTGAGCGAACGCGCCCTATAACAAAAACCTCTAAAAAAAAAATTAATAAAATAATGTAGCTTTTCCCAAAACAAACTTACTTTTTACATTTGACTACTGCTGACTAACAGTGTGATGAAAAAAAATAAAAGTGGGACCAGCAGCTGGCCTAATGGCTAAGTCAATGGTCTCCCCTCGAGGCTGCAGTTTGAGTCCTGGATCTGGTGGCTTAAACTCAAGCCAGGCGCATATGCATGCATGCCTAAGATCCTGAGAGAAGAATGGAGAAAAATGGAGGAGAAGGGATTGTGGTGTGACCATCCCCTTGGGGGATGATTTCTCGCTTCCTGTCTCTCTGTCTTTCCAGCAAGCGCCATGCGCCCTATAGCAAAAACCTCTCCAAAGAAAATAAAAGCTCAAATTTTTCAAAGATTTATAGTTACTAAACAGGTCTAGTAGGTGGTGAGGATGTTAAGGTGGCTGGATCCTAAATGGCTGACTATGCGATTCAAGTTCCAGACCCGACAGCTTGGAAAACATGCCAAGTGGGTGTGCATGTGTGCCCAAAATACTAAAAGGAGATTGGAGAAGATGCAGTGTGGCCATCCCCACAGAAGGTGATTTCTCTCTGTCTCTTTCTCTTTCTCTCTCTCTCTCTCAAGAGTGCAATATACCCTATAGCAAACAGTGGATACACACTTTTTTGTTTGTCTTTCAGTGTGTACACTCGCCTGTGAGAAACAAAAAGAGACAGAGAGAGGGAAAGTGAGAAATCACCCCTTGGGAGACTGCCATACCACAATCCCCTTTCCTCTATTCTCTATTCAAGATTTTGAGTATATATGCACATGCACCTGGAATGATTTTCAAGCAACCACAGTCAACCATGTGTAAGTCTGATGCCTTAACCACCATGCCCCATTGGCCCTATACATACTATTTTTAAAGATATAATTTTCTTACCTCTTTTTTAGGTTTGCTTTCTTTCTTTCTCTTCCGTCTTCTTTTTGGAGGAGATAAATTCTCAGCAGACATTTCATCCTCTGAGCTACTAAAAAATCGGGTAACACGTCGACGACTTGACGTTCGTAAAGGAGGCTGCAAATTAATGCCTGCATCTGCTGTCCAATCAGAATACCTAGATGAAGAGTCACTAGAAAAGGAGAACATTGTAAGTTGTATGGGACCAGAATCTAAGCACTAAGGCCAAGTTAATCATACAACTGTGAGGAAAGGGAGGAGAGACAGTGAATACTCTAGTAATATTTAACCTGAACAAGCTGACCTCATTATCAATGAAAATTGAAATAGCCAAAGATCATAGTAAAACAGAGAGAAAAAACATAAACCTTCATTGACACTGAAAATTAAGTATAAGCTTCATATATATATGTGTGCGTGTGTGTGTATATATATATTTTTTTTTTGGGGGGGGGGAGGTTTTTGCTATAGGGCACGTGTGCTCGTCAGAGAGAGACAGACAGAGAGACAGAAAGTGAGAAATCATCCCCGGGGGGGAGGGACGGTGGCCACGCCGCAATCCATTCTCTTCTTGAGATCTTGGGCACGTACACACAACGCCTGGCGTGAGTTTAAGCCACTGAGTCCGAGACTTGAACCACGGTTGACTACATGGGAGTCCAGCGACATAGCCATTACGCCAACTGCTAGTTCCCAGGATTTTTTTTTTTTTAACGTATACTACAGATGAGATCTAATGCAAGACAACATCTATAGCCACCTATAATTCTTTCAGAAAACAAAGGACAGAGTTATGGGAACAGAAATATAAAACCCTAAAGGCAGCCCCTGCCACTATCACCATGTTGCAGGAGGCTGAAATCTAAACCAGGAATCTTAAGTGGAACAAGCTAGCAATTAATATACTGAGAAGCCCATGGTAAACAGCCACACCAAACAGAAAACTATAAATAGTATGTTCCTAAGAAAGATTTCTCCCTCATATGAGAGACATTTAAAGAAAGGGGCTAGTTCTAGCCATACCATAGAGCAAAAGTAGAGTCCATGAGGAAACTAGATATAGAAAATAGTACCTAACCAACTGTCAGCCTCATCAAAGACAGGAAAGAATGATAATGGTTTCTACGGAGCCATTTTCTACCATACACCTCTCAATCTCTATTAAAAAAAATAAATAAATAAATAAAACACATTCTGGGGGACAGCAGGTGGCGTGGTACTTAAGGGCACTGGACTCTCACATGGCCAACCACGGTTCGAATCCTGGACTTGGTGGCCTGTGCACTCTTTCTCTCTCTCTCTCTCGCTTGCTCTCTTGTTCTGTCCTTTTCTGGTCAAATTAAAAGATAAAGGGACCAGCTATTAGCATAATTGCTATGTCACTGGACTCCCATGTAGCTGACTGAGGTTTGAGTCCCAGAATTGGTGGTTTAAAACTCACGCCAGGGAGAACAGCAGTTAGTGTAATGGCTGTGTCACTGGACTCCCATGTAGTCGACTGTGGTTTGAGTCCCTGAGCCGGTGGTTTGAAACTCACGCCAGGCGCGTGTGCGTGCGTGCCCAAGATCCCAAGAGGAGAATGGAGGAGAGGGGACTGCGGCGTGGCCATCTCCCCAGGGAGTGATTTCTCGCTTTCTGCCTCTCTGTCTCTCTCTGTCTGGCAAGCACACGCACCCTGTAGTGAAAATCTCTCCAACAACAACAAAAAAAAAAAAAAAAAAAAAAAAAAAAAAACCTCACGCCAGGCAGATGTGTGTGCGTGCCCAAGATCCTGAGAGGAGAATGGAGAAGAAGGGATTGTGTCGTGGCCATCTCTCTGGGGGGTGATTTCTCACTTTCTGTCTCTCTGGCAAGCGTACATGCCTTGCAGCAAAGATCTCTCTCTTAAAAAAAAAAAAAAACTTTAAGTGGATGTATTTTGCATAAATAAAATTCAAGAAAAATTGAATTAAAAGATAATAGAGGAGCCAGCAGGTGTTGTGGTGATTAAGGTGCTGAACTCCCACAGCACCAACCGTGGTTCAAGTCCCAGACATAGAGGCTTGAAAATTATGCCAGGCACATGCCAAAATGCCAGGAGAAGGATAGAGAAGTGACTGCAGCATTGCCATGCCCCTAGGGGGTGATTTCTCACTTTCCCTAAGTCTCTTCATCAAGAGCACACACTCTATGGTAAAAAATAAAGAAAAAAAAATAATAGACACATAAAGGGTAATGTTGGATGTCAGAACTAGATAGGGTGGGGACGGAATGAGAAATTGTTTAATAAAAGATACAGTGTTTCATTTTTGTAATATAAATGGCAATCTGGAGACTGGTTGCACAATAACATAAGTAATAACACACATGAACTGCACACTTAAAAATGGCTAAGATATTTTAATGAAGCGTATTTTAATTACAACTAAAATAATTTTTTAAAGACAATGAATACATCAACTTAAAAAAAAAATTCCAGCTCCTAATTAAAATGGAATAAAAAGACAAGAAGCAGAGTGTGTACAATGGTAGTTTAGACCAAATTAGTACCAACGACAACAGATGACTTGAGTGATATCTTTAGGAAGGGGAAATTTTCTAGACATGGTTATGGAAAACTTGTATAGAGCAATGAAGAGAGATTAATGTAAACATTTTTGGCATGAGCATTTATTGATATAAAAGTATTACTTAGGAAGATTTAAAAAAGCAGATTAATATTCTGGTCCCATGAAATTTGGGTCCAAAACTAGAAAATAAAATAACACACACAATAATGGTCTTATCACGCATCCTTTGGACACTACTAATTTTATTTTTCTAAGAGGTATTTTGCCTTAGGGGACATGCACTAGTCAGAGAGAGAGAGAGAGACAGACAGACAGACACAGTGAGAGGAAAAGTCAGAAATCACCCCTAGAGGGGATGGCCACTAGCAATCCCTTCTCCTCCATTCTTCTCCCAGGATCTTGGGCATGCATGCCCACATGCTGAGTGTAATTTTTAAAAATAATTATTTTTTATTATTATTTTGAAGTTCATCAGAGAGAGAGAAAGAGGGCAAAAGTAAGCAAGCAAGTCTCCAGGTCAGGGACTAGAACTGCCGTCAGTCATGTGAGAATCCAGCACCTCAACCACCATGCCATCTGCTGGCCCCGCCCCAGTGTAATTTTCAAATCCTCAGTTCCGAAACTCGAATAGTGGTCTGCCATATGGGATTATAATGATGTAACCACTATGCCATCTGCTGGTCCCGATACTATTCCTTTTAAATGTAACCCAAGAAACCTTCCTACACTGTTGGTGGGAGTGTAAATTGGCATAGCCACTATGGAAGACAATATGGAGTTTCCTCAAAAACCTACAAATAGAATTACCATATGACCCAGTAATCCCACTCCTTGGTATTTAACCAAAGAACAGGAAGTACTCAGTCAGAAAGACACTTGCACTTCCATGTTTATCACAGTATTATTCATAATCATGAAGACATGGAATCAGCCTAAGTGCCCAAGATCTAGTGACTTCATTGAAAAATTGTGGAATATATGCACTATGAATATTATTCAGCCTTAGGAAGAATTAAAATACTGTCATTTGTCTCTGGAATATGAAAGAACTACTGCTAAATGAACTAAGTCAGACTTCAAAAGACAAACACTATAAATCCTCACTCATTACATACTGAATGTCTGTCTACGCACAAAGGCAGAAATTGAAAGATCCAAAAACATTATAGTAGAAAGGATAATGGTAGATACCAGAGTCTGTAACCAGAGAGTGAGTTTAGGTAGGGGGGGGTGGGATGAGGAGCCCACAAAGAAAATAAACACTTAATAATAATAAATAAACACTAGACCCAAGAACGTAAAACTCTCTACTGAAGGGGCCAGCAGGTGGCATGGTGGTTAATGTACTGGATACTCCCACATGGCCAACCATGGTTCAAGTCTAGGACCTGGTAGCTTGCTTTCTCACTTTCTGTGTGTCTCTCTGGTCAAATTAAAAAATAATAATAATAATAATAATAAATGAATGAATAAATAAAATTAAGTAATTCTTTTTTAAAACTTCTCTATTGAAAATGACACATGGTAATATCCTTGATTTGACTATCATAAATAAACGAATAAATGTAACCCAAGACTATACTGATATTTAGTATGCATATTTAACATTCCTGAGTCAAATGCTTATAGATACCTAAAAATGCCCAAAATATTCCCATACAAACTGTTAATTCAGTTTTTTCTCCATAACTATTGACTCATGTTCCATGACTGCCTTGGTTCCGCCAAAGGCTAAGACTAAAATGCTTAGAAGGTCAAACAAACAATTTCAATAAACAACTTGGTGGCCTGGCCATGAGAGTGCTCAAGACATACTGTACACCTGTAGTTCCAGCTAACCAGGTTGAGGCAGCAGGATCATGAAATGTCCAATGCAGACAACAAAGTGAAAACCATGGCCTCATTTACTCAAGAGGCTATGGCAAAGTATCCTGAACACAGAAAGACCCGATCTTTTTTTAAAGGAAAAAAAAAAATATATATATACCTTGAACTTTCACTGTAACTTTCACTCTTTCTATCACTTTTCCACTCATCTTCATCAGAAGAACAAGAACCATCACTTGGATCACAGGAAGTCTCCTAATTTGTGAAAAGGGAAAAAAAAAATCTTGATCCCTGAAGTAATACATGTCAAAAAAAAAAAAAAAACTACACACATAATCATCCCAACTATAAGATTTGTATCATCTGACATTAAAAACATAGATAAAGCAAACTTATTTACTATATCCTTTTTCTTATCAAGGCATAAGGCAACACAATTGCCTTACATGTTAGACCTAACACTATCAGCAAAGACAGTGATATACTAGGTCATACTCAAAGTGAAGTTAAAAAGTCAATAAAACATTAGCCACGTAATAGGTATGCAATGTTACCTGTCATTTTACTTTTCCCGTGACACATAATGGTGAGCTTCATTTCATATATAAGGGGACTTCAAAAAGTTAATAAAAAAATGATATTAAAGTACCAGCTTATTATGTGAAAAAAATTGAAATCCGTGAATAATTTTCTCATAATATGCGATCTCTGTGAATTTTCTGAAGAACTCTCTTAATTGTCATTTGTTTATCGTCTTTGGTGAGTTGTTAGATTATTTTCTCTTTCTAAATTATGTTGCTTATTACCGGCTTTAAAAATTTTGTATATTTTGAATGCAATTCCTTAATCAAGTATGAGTTTCACAATTATTTTCTTCCACTGTGGGGCTTGTCTCTTCATTCTCTTAATGTTATCTTTCCCAGAGCATTTTTTAACTTCAATGTATTACAAATTAACAAGTTTTTCTTTCATGACTATAGTTTTAGTGTCATATCAGAATAGATGTTGCAACATCCCAAAGACACTTAGAATTTTTTTCTTTTTAAAGTTTAGTTTTTAAGAGAGTGAAACAAGAACCTTCAACAGTCTCATGCTATGGCCCATCCTTAGGCTTTCCCAGCCAACCAGAACCATGGGCCTGTGACCAGCATGTACAAACCAACCTGGAAAACAAAGATCTATCTTCTACATGGCTTCTGGCATTGTAGAGAAGTGCACTACGGCTGTACCATCACAACTGGACCAGGTGCATATGTGTGCATGCCCCAAAAACCCAAAAGAAATGAAGGAGAAAGTACTTCAGTGTGACCATCCCCAATGGGGTGTTCTCTCTCATTTTATCTCTTTCCAGCAAGTTTATGTATTTTCTAGCAAATTAAAAAGCTAAGTAAGTGCAAAAAAAAAAAGGCAAAATAAAATTAGGCCAATTCTGTAACCTAACATAGTGGTTAAGAGAGTCAGATACCAAATAGGCTGACCGAGAAGTTTGAATCCTGGCCCCAGCAGCTTAACGAATGTGCCCAAACTCCCAACAGAATGGAGGAATGGAGCAGAAAGGTTTAAGGTGTACACTAGAGCGTACTTTCTCCCTGTCCTCCTTCCCCTTTGGTGAACACACCAAAATTTGTCCTCTGGCAAATTAACAAAGAAAAAAAAATTAAAATAAAATAAAGCTACACAATGATGCCCTCTCCCCTCAACTACACTAGCAAAAACTGGAAAGCATCAGGATCAGCAGATGAGATAATGGTTACGTTGCTGGACTCCCACATGGTCGACCACAGTTCCAAATCCCATAGCCGGTGCCTTAAAACTCAAGCCAGGCTCATGTGCATTCATACCCAAAATCCTGATGGGAGAATGGAAGACAAGGGATTGCGGTATGGTCATCCCTCCCGGGGGGTAATTACTTGCTTCCTGTCTCTCTACTGAACATATACACCCTCTAGCAAAAATCTCTCTCAAAAAAACAAATAAATAAATCAGAAAGCATTTAGAAAGTGGGACCAGCAGTTAGCATAATGGCTATGTCGCTGAACTCCCATGTGGCTGACTGTGGTTTGGGTTCCGATCCCAGTGGCTTAAACTCACGCAGGGCGCGTGTGCATGCATGCCCAAGATCTCAAAAGGAGAATGGAGGAAAAGGGACTGCAGTGTGGCCATCCCCCCGGGGGGTGATTTCTAGCTTTCTATCTCACTGTCTCTTTCTCGCGAGCGCATGTGCCCTACAGCAAAAATCTCTTAAAAAAAAAAGAAAAAGAAAGTATTTTGAAAGTGTAACACACATTCTGCTGGCTAAGGGTAGAGAATCATGCACTCTTGTTCACTGCAAATTCAAGTTGTGACTTGTCTTTGAATATGAAAATTCACCAACATCTTATTCCATTCATACACACTGATTGTCTGACCTAATAATACCTAGCAATTCAAGGAACATAATGTCGAACTACACCACTAAAGGTATAAATGCATATATATAAAAATGACTCACTATACCATATTTATGAAAACATTAAAACCCACCTAAATATTTGCCTAGTATCATGAGAGTGGCTCATTACTTTATTACAATCATTCTATTAAGTACTAGGGCAACTCTTTACAAAGAAAAAAAGAAAACTCCTTATCAACTTATATGAAATGATTTTGGGACTAGCAGATGGCATAATGGTTATGTCGCTCGACTCCCATGTAGTCAACCATGGTTCAAGTCCCAGATCCAGCAGCTCAAACTCACTCTATGTGTGTGTGCATGCATGCCCAAAATCCCAAGAGGTGAATGGAGAAGGGATTGTGGTGAGGTCATCCCCCCTAGGGGGTGATTTCTCACTTTCTGTCTCTGTCTCTTCAGCAAGCGCACATGCCCTACAGCCAAACTTTGTTTAAAAAATGTTTTTAAAACACCTTACACGAAGTGATTTAAAAGATACTGTCAATGAAAAAAGCCAGGTGCAAAAGAACATCTGAAGTATGCTTATCTGTGTGTATAAATAAGTAATAAATAAATAAGTGGGCCAAAGGTGGCAATGGACTCCCACATGGTAGAATGTGGTTCAAGTCCCAAACCCGGCAACCTGAAACTCAGGCCAGGCACATCAACATGAGTACCCAAAATCCCAAGAAGAAAATAAAGAAGGGACAGCAGTGTGGCCATCCCCCCTAGGGGTGATTTCTGGCTTTCTGTCTCTCTGGCAAGCGCATATGCCCTTTAGTAAAAATCTAAGTTTAAAAAAAAAAAAGTACTAAAATAAATAAAATATACATATGTTTGATTAGATATATGAAACAAAACAAACAAAAAACAGGATGATAAATCAGAAACCAGCTTCCTAGAAAAGATGAGTGGAAATGGAATAACAAAAAGAAAGGGAGGGCTGAAATGGAAGAAAATAAACGCTAGAAAGAAATGCTACTTCTCTCAGTGTATTTAATTCTGACCTTTACAATAAAACTACGTTAACAATTCACAAAGAGAGGGCAGAAGAATGTAGAAACAAATCAACAAGAATAGTACCAATCAAATAGCTCAGCCCCAGTGACATACTCTGCTAAAACACTGCCACTTTGAGCCTGGGGACATGGAAGGAACAGGTTCAGTTCCTGGTCCAAGCAGGACAGGCTGGAGCATCAGGATCTTAACTGGGCAATATACACTGTGAAAAATCACCTCTCTAATAAATACTTAAAATATCAATCAAATTAGAAGGGAGGTAAAGAGATGGAATAAAATGAAATGGAATAAAAATGATATCCGGTTAAACAGATTACGTTTTAAATTAAAGAGTAAAGGAACAATTCAACATTAGAACAGAATATCTGAACTAAATACCACTTCATTAAACATAAAAGAACTGTAAATAAATGTAAATAACAACTAAACTCTAGATAGTTGCAATTTTACCACAGAGATTGGGTATAATTCTGAAACTACTTTCTGGTATGCTAGATTTAACAAACAAGTATACTGAAGATAACAGGAACCAGGTTTTTCTCATGAGGAGAAAGGAAGAGCAAAAGGGAAAAAGTTAGCTTGAAATGACTACCACTGACGAAAGCTTGGACAATGGAACATGAAAAGGAGTAATGATAATAACCCATTAGATCATTAAAAGACTTAAGAATCCATGAGTCAATAAAGGAAATAATTTCTTAATTAAAATATTTACAAGTATTTACACGTATGTGAGAAAGGACTTGCATCCAGTATATACATAAAAATCTCTTACAGCAGGACCAGCAGATGGCATGATAGTTATGTCGCCAGACTCCAACATGACAGACCGTAGTTTAAACCCCAGACCTGGAGGCTTAAAACTCACACCAGACTCATGTGTGTTCATGCCCAAAATCCAGAGAGGAGAATGGAAGAGAAGGGACTATAGTGTGGTCATACCCCCAGGGATTTCTCACTTTCTATCTTTTTCTGTCTCTCCAGCAAGTACAAGCACCCTACAGCAAAAATCTCTCTTAACAACAACAAAGAAACCTCTTACAATAAAAAGACAAAATAAAATTAAAAAGTGGGCAACAGATCAGAATAGACAATCCCCAAAATACACTAATTTTAAATAAAGCATATAAAACCATGTTCAACATTATTAGTCATTAGGGAAATGTAAATCAAAACCAAGGTATCACTTTCCACCCATAGGACAGCTTCGATAAAAAGGACAGACAATTAAGAAGTGTTTATGAGGACGCAGAAAAAACTGAAACTCTCATACATTACTGGCAGGAATATAAAATGTTGCAGCCATTTTAGAAAATAACACAATGGGCCAACCAGGGCTGTGGTGGATAAGGTGGCTAGATCCCACAAGGCCATCTGGGTGGTTCAAGTCCCAGACCCAGGGGCTTGAAAAAACAAGCCAGGCACAGGTACATGCATATCCAAAATCCTGAGAAGAATGGAGAAGAGACTGTAGTATGGCCATCCCCCAGGGGGTGATTTCTCACTTTTCCTCTCTCTCCAGAGCGTACATATACTTTATGGCAGAATTTTTTTAAAAAAAGAAAAATAGCCCAAATCATCAAAAAACTAAGACCACCATATGACCCAGCAAATCAACTCTAAAGTATATACCCCAGAAAACTGAAAACATAAAGCCTTTACATGGATATTAATAAGGCATGTCACTCACAATAGCCAAAAAGTGGAAGCAACATGAATGTCCACCAACTAATAAATAGATGAACAAAATGTCTTAGTTTCCCCTCGATATCCATAGTGTAAGATCAGTTCTAGGACACCTCACAAATTTTTCTGGACTGATGCCCATGCCCCTTATAGTCAGCCCTTTGTACCATGGGGGTGGGGAGAAGAGGAGAATACAATGACTGTAAATAGGTATACAAATTCTTTTAAGAGTAATGAAAATATTTTGAAATTAAAACAGTAACACTAAAACCAATGGGATATACATGTATATGGTATAAAAATATCTCAACAAAGTTGTTAAAAAATTAATGTTTTAGAAAATTCAGACCCAGCAGCAATGGTGCAGTGATAACACAATGCTTCCTTATGTGGAACCTGTATGAGAAGATCCTTGGTTCCATCCTAGATACCTGGCAGGTGTGCGCACACCCGAGATCAGGATAGCTGAAGAAGGATCGTGGCATGAAGACCCTGTTGGGGCACCTGTCTATCCCCTATTCCTCACTCACTCTCTCTCACACGGAAGAGAAAAATAAACTTTTTAAAAATTGTATTTTCACATAATTCAAGGTAAAATCAAAGTAAAGAATTAAGACCAATTCATTTAGAATTATCATAAAAATTTTTAAATTATCATATAAGTTTTAAAGCTATATCATGTAAATTTTTAAGAATTATCATATAAATTTTAAAGACTCACCTGTCTTATAGAGCTTGAAGACTCATTTCCAGAAGATATCTCATGCCGGGAAAGATTTCTTCTACTATAAGTTGGATACTTACGCCGCCTACATGTTCTCTGTTTAGACTGTGAAGCCAAAACCACTGAATTCCACTGAAACATTAAAAAAAAAAAAAAAAAAAAAGGGAAGAAAAAAATAAAAAAAAAAAAAAAAAAAAAAAGGGCAGATGAAAAGTCAAAATTTAAATATTAACAGTTTCAGGGCCAGCAGGTGGCATGCTAGTTAAGTTGCTAGACCCCCAAGTGGCCAACTGCAGTTCAAATCCCAAACCCGGCAACTTTCTTTCTCTCTTTCTCTTCCTCTCTCTCACACACACATGCCCAATAACAAATTATGAAACAATAAAATTAAGTAATTCTTAAAAAAAGGTGTGAACAGACTCAACAAAAGGACATCCTATCAAGTTCCCAAAAGGATTTAAGGAAAAAGCTTAGAAAGAATCATTAAATAGGTGATATTTGTGCAATATATTGTTAAGTTTGGTTTTTTTTTTTTTTTTTTTTTTTTTAATGTAATTTCTTTTGCTATAGGGCACAATGTGGCTCACTGGAGAGAGAGATACACAGAAAGCGAGAAATCATCCCCTCCTCCCCAGGGAGAACAGCCAAGTCACCCACAATCCTTTCTCCTCCATTTTCCTTTCAGTTAATATTTTGGGCACGCATGCACACACACGCCCAGTTTGAGTTTTAAGCCGCCAGGTCTGGGACTCGAATCAGTCAACTATGAGGCTGACTAGCTGTCATCTGCTTGGCATTTTTGCTTTCTTCTTTTTTCTTTTTTTTTTTTGGTAATTTTGCTATAGGTTACATGTGCTCACTAGAGAGCAGAAAGAAAGAGAGACACAGAAAGTGAGAAAGCATCCCCAGAGGGATGGCTACACCCATCCCTTCTCTTCCATTCTTCTCTTATAATTTTGGGTATACAGGCACATGCACCTGGCTTGTCTTTCAAGCTGCTGGGTCTAGGACTCGAATCTACAGTGGGTCATGTGAGATCCAGTAGCTATCACACCAAAGCTGGCCCTATTTTTACATTTAAGACCCTTAGAAGTTATGAGAAAAGGCACATTAAGTCAGCATTTTTCAGGCTATACTGTAAGTTAACTGATACAGCATGAGGGAGAATAAGAACACAAAAAAGGGTATCACTTTAAAAATATAAATCTTGGGGAACCAGCAGTTAGTGTAATGGCTATGTCGCTGGACTCCCACATAGTCGACCACGGTTCAAGTCCCAGACCCGGTGGCTTAAACTCACGCTGGGCATGTGTGCGTGCCCAAGATCCCGAGAGGAGAATGGAGTAGAAGGGACTGCGGCATGGCCTCCCCCCCGGGGGGTGATTTCTCACTTTCTATCTCTCTGCCTCTGTCTATCTGGCGAGCGCACGCACCCGATAGCAAAAACCTCTCCAAAAAAAAAAGAAAAAAAATCTTGGTAGTGAAAAAAAACATACTCACCTATTATAATGCAGTAACCAACATTAGGAAGACATCACTATTTTATACACAGGTACAGAGAACTATTTTTAAATGACCTTTATTTATTAACCATAATTATTTTCAGGTTTTAAACTTTTTGGATGATTTGTTGACATCAGCAATTTTCAGTTTTCTTTGAAAATTTTAAATATACATTTATCAAAATAAAATAATCTAAAATTAGCAACATAAAGTCAGCATGGTTTAATTTTTAAGAATTTTATTTAAATTTATTTATTTATACATACAGCCAGACAAACTTTACCAGATAGGGACAGAGTGAGAAAGGGAAAGTGAGAAAGCAAGTCACCAGGTACAGGACTTGAAGCACGGTCGACCATGTGGGAGTCCAGTGCCCTTAACCACCAACCCCCCTCCCAGCCCCTATTGTTTTTTTTTTTTTTTTTTTTTTCTGGGGTGGGGAGAGGTTTTTGCTATAGGGTGCATGTGCTTGCCAGAAAGACAAAGAGACAGAGAGACAGAATGCAAGAAATCACTCCCCAGGGGGATGGCCACACCACAATCCCTTCTCTTCCATTCTCCTCTCAGGATCGTGGGCATGCACGCACACGTGTCCAGTGTGAGTTTAAGCCACCAGGTCCAGGAGTCAAACTGTGGTCAACCACATGGGAATCCAGCAACATAGCCATTATGCCAACTGCTGGTCGCGGTTTAAGTTTTCAAAAAAGGTAAGTCATTCTCCCCCGAACACTAAAGTCATCTGTGAAACTGCCCAATGAAGGTAGTATTTGAAATGAAGCACAAACCAATTTTCACAAATGTCATCTATTTGATAAGCATTTCCCTATTTTAGAATTATCACTGATTGATCGTAAAATGAACTGTACTTTCCTGAATTTGACAATACTAATATTTATTAATGCCAATTTTTTTTATAGTTTAAAATGTTTTATTCCTTGGTTCACTAAAAAGTTTGTATGTATAAAACTTAAAGTAAACAGAAGGATAGCTTTCAATCACAAAATGAGACAGTAGTTACTCAAACTCTATGGTAAAAGTATATTTAATGCACTCTTCAATGTTTTGCATAAATAATTTTAACTATGCAGTCCAAGTTCTGAATTTTACATTAGATTTGCATATATAAGACATTTGTGAAGTCAAATTTTAAGAATGATAGAGCCAATTTTGAGCTGCTTGTATTTTTCAATACTGGTTCACTGTCACAAATATGTCAACTAACAGTAATCCTCAAAGAGCTTCTCTTTGTCCATGTTCCTACATTTATAATCTAATTCCATTTGCTAATTTCCCTTTTTGTAGTTAATTTTCAAACTGCAGTAGTTATACAGTAAGTTCTCCATACACCTCACTCATCTCCTTTATCTCTGCTTTCTCATACTTCTGCCATTTTCTTTTGAGAGGTTTTTTGTTTGTTTGTTTGTTTTGCTATAGGGTGTGTACGCTCGCCAGACAGAGACACATAGAGAGACAGAAAGCGAGAAATCACCCCCCAGGGGGGATGGCCACGCCACAATCCCTTCTCTTCCGTTCTCCTCTTGGGATCTTGGGCACGCACGCACACGCACCCGGCCTGAGTTTTAAGCCACCGGGTCCAGGATGCGAACCGTGGTCGACTACATGGGAGTCCAGCGACATAGCCATTACTCTAACTGCTGGTCCCACCATTTTCTTTTTTTATTCTTAGGGTTTTTTGTTTTTGTTTTTGCCTATAGGGCGCAAGTGCTCACCAAAGACAGAGAGATCCAAAGCAAGAAATCACCACCCCTGGGAGGATGGCAACACCACAATCCCTTCTCCTCCATTCTCCTTTTGGGATTTTGGGCATGCACGATGCACATGCACCTGGTTTGAGTTTTAAGTTGCCAGGTCTGAGACTCAAACTGTGGTCAACTATGTGGGAGTTCAGCCACGTAACTATTACGCCAACTAGTGGTCCCAACCATTTTCTTCTTTCTGGTAATAACTGTAACAATAACTCCAGTAATAATTGCTGTTGTCACCATTGCAATGATAGCAATGATATGAGCTTTTAGAACCTGCATTAAAAAACAGGTGCTTTTGGGACCAGCAGTTGGCATAATGGCTATGTCACTGGACTCCTATGTGGTTGACCGCAGTTCGAGTCCCAGACTCAGAAGCTTAAACTCACACTGGGCTCATGTGCATGTGTGCCCAAGATCTCAAGAGAAGAATGGAAGAGAAGGGACTGCAGCGTGGTCATCCCCCTGAGGGGGTGATTTCTTGCTTTCTGTCTCTGTCTTTATGGCAAGCACATGCAACCTATAGTAAAAACCTCTCAAAAAAAAAAAAAAAGAAAAATCAGGCACTTTCTCATCAACACAGTAAATTAAAATTTGACCAGGATACAGATCCAGTTGTTCTCATTTCACTCTCAGGTCCATTCAAAAGAATGGATCAAGGATTCACCTTTAACATCTTTTTCAAGATAAAAAAAATCACACCAACTATTTCCACATCATTCTGAGTTTTCTGAGAAAAATTCTTCACCAGATCAATAGTGATACCATTATTTTTACACAGAGTAAGCAGTGATAAATTCTGAATCAAGTTGATAGCGAGTAGTGATGACCTCCTGAAGAATAGTCTGCAAACTTTGAACATCATAAGGTTTTTCCTCTACTTTGTGTTTTAGTTCAGTGATGATCCAGTAGGTCCTCACTCACTCGGAGCAGGTTATTTCAGTGCTGTTGGTTCATCTTTGACACCAGCACTGTTCCCACACCAACACATGGTGGTACCATTGCACTGCTTAGCTTCAAGAGCCTACTCTCATCACAGTCTGGGATTGTAAAGCCCATGACTGCTCTGGAGCACTCCTCCAGGTTTCACTCTTCTCCCACTCTTCAAACCAGTCATTTTTGCCTTCATCACTAAACATTTGGTAGCCAGTTTAGAACAAATGGTATTGTTCTGGATGCCAAATGCAGTACATTGTTACCATTTTCATTCTCATGGCAGTCTGGAACCAGCTTATAGTTTTCCCAAAGCCATACTTTCTGAGCCACTGCCATGAGTAAGAGCCCAAACATGAGAGCAATGCCAAAACTTTTATTTTTTATTTATTTATTTTTTTTATTTTACTACTATTATTTTTGTTTTTACAAAATTTTTTTGCTATACAGCACATATGCTCACTGAAGAGACAGAGAGTCTACAATGAAATACACAGAAACAAGAATATATATATAATGTTAAAACCAGTATTATTATTTTTTCTTTTGGAGAGGTTTTTGCTATAGGGTGTGTGTGCTTGCCAGACAGAGACAGAGAGACAGAAAGCGAGAAATTACTCCCCAGGTGCCGGGGTCCAGCCTCGGCGTGGGTGGGTTATTTTGACGAAGGTGGCGAAGGTGAACAGAAGACAGAGGCCTTGATGCCTTTTATGCACGTCCTATGCCGGACACCCCTCAGAGATCGCTCTCTAAGGAGTGACGACTGCTAGGAATCATCGTGCGTTTTTATTGAAAACGTGTTACATGTAAGTAAAGGGAGAGGGGCTAGTGTTTTAATTAACAGCTCATAAAGTTTTTAATAATAAAGAACAAAGATTTTATTTAGGGTTGGATTAGAGGTGGGTCTAGTGTAATTTTTATTTAGGGGTGGATTAAGGGTGGGTCTAGTGCAGTTTCTTAATTGTAGGTGGGTCTTTATGGAATGCAGTTTTGGGAAAGCGGTTCTGGTAAGCAGATGCGGCGCAGGAGCCATTTTGTGATTACTGAGAATGGTGCTGAGAAAAGAAAATCTCAAGAATAGATATTAGTTCTTATGGATCTTAATAAAGAATGATATTTATATAGTTTTGTAGGGATTTAAGACTTAATTTGAGGAATCCTAATATATTTATCTATTTCACTTGGAGAGGGCAGAGGTGTCCTGGGCCAGTTTTGGCCTAATCCTATTTTACATAAAGGAAGAAAAAATTAAAGGGCCTTCCAAAGGTCAAAATTACTTTTGCCTAAAAAAAACTTCAGCCCACCCTCTATTGTGACCATAGAAATAAAGCATTATAATTAATAGTAAGTAATTAAAGCAAAAAAAAGCTGTCAATTGGGGGACTTCCTAAAAAAATTTATCATATACTCAAAATGTATAAAAAAGCTATACAATTCTTTCATAATAATAAATTAGAGAGTCAAAGGGGGGTCGCTTCCCAGTGAGGCTGCCTCAATTCTCTAAAACAAATAACAGGCAGCCTTGCTGACATGCTAATTGACCCAAGCTTTATTCCAAAGTCGGGGAGTTCACAACAGTGGCCTTGCCAACGTGTTAATCCAACCAAAAGCAGAGCTCAAAAGTCGAGGGGCTCAGACAAATCCTGAGGCCTCACCGGGTCAGACTCCTCCACCCAGGGAGGATGGCCATGCTGCAATCCCTTCTCCTCCATTCTCCTCTCGGGATCTTGGGCACACAAGCACATGTTCCCAGCTTGAGTTTTAAGCCACCTGGTCTGGGATGCGAACCATGGTCAACTACATGGGAGTCCAGCGACATAGCCATTATGCTAACTGCTAGTCCTTAACCAGTATTATTCTTTACATTCAAAATATAAACTAACCTAATTGCCCTCTGAGAATATAGTAAATATATACTGATATAATAAATATACTGTATGACAATGAAAACAAATGTACTACAACTACTCTTCACAATATAAACTCAGAAGATTAAATGATTAAAGCCAGACATAAAAGATTACATATTGTATGATTCCACTTACATCAGTGTTTCCCAATCTTTTTTCATTGTCATCAAACTACAAGAAACTATCTAGGCTTTTCCTAAATGACCTCCATAAAATTTTAATTCCAAAGAGATAGTATAAATGTGCTTGTGTATAGTGTGTATATATTTGTGCTTTAAAGATCTGTACTAAAAAGATTAACTCTAAGTCTTAAGTCTTTTTTGCTTAATACATACTGAAGAATGCCCAAACTTTTTGAGAAAGAAAAAAATTAAGGGGCCAGCAGGTGGTGGTAGTTCAAGTGCTGGATTGCCTCATGGCTGAACAGAGTGCAAGCCCCAAAGCCAGCAACCTGAAAAATCACACGACGTGTGCACACATGCCCAAAACCTCAAGAGGAAAACAAAAGGACTGTGACATGGCCATTCCCTAAGAGATGATTTCTCACCTTTTATCTGTCTCTCCAATAAGTGCATGGCAAAAATCTTAAAAAAAAAAAAAAAAAGTTTAAAATCCTAGGGGCCAGCAGGTGGCATGGAGGTTAAGGCAGCTGGATCCAACTACAGCATGGCCGTCCTCTCTGTGAGGTGATTTCCCACTTTCCCTCTCTCCCTCTGTCTCTCTCTCTCTCTCTCTCTCTCTCTGGTGACTGCATGCAATCTGTGGCAAACTAAAAAGAAACAAACAAAAATGCTCAAAACTTTAAAGCTATTCAAATTTAATTGAACTTTATACTGTTGAATAACTTTTAAAGTAACTTAGTTAAATAAGTTATAATGTAGCAAATTAGAAACTTGTGAACCCATAAGTAATTAGATTTTTTAATGATTATTTAATTTTATTTATTCATTCATTTATTTTAATTTGACCAAAGAGAGACACACACACACAGAGAGGGGGAAGGAATGTGAGAAAGCAAGCCACAGGTCCGGGACTCAAACTGTGGTCAGCTATGTGGGGCTATCCAGCACCTTAATCACCATGCCACCTGCTGGTCCCCAGTAATTAGATTTTTAAAACTTTTCCAAACGTATTTTTCTGAAAATAACTTGTAAATATTGTAATGTAAAAATATAGTTTATATTTCAAAACCAGATTTTAAAATGGGGGTTTTAGGAACAGCACATGATGTATAATGGTTACATCATTGGACTCATGTGTAGTCAACCATGGTTTGAGTCCAGACCCAGCAGCTTAAAACTCATGCCAGGCACGTGTGTATGCATGCCCCAAATCCTGAAAGGCGAAAAGACCAGCGTGGGCACTCCCCGCCCGGGGGTTGATTTTTCATTTTGTCTCTGTCTCTCCAGCAACCATATGCACCCTACAGCAAAAATCTCTCTTAAAAAAGGAGGAGTGGGGGGTATTACACAGAGAAGACTGAATGGTAGAGTATGTAATCAATTCTCGAGGTTTTCGGTATGCAAAGGTACTGAAATAGAATATCCAATTAACCAATTATCTATTAATGTTTATAATATGCCAAAATACTGATTTATGTAATCCTCAGAACAAACCTGTAAGGTTTCCCTTTTCTTTTTGAAGAGAGAATTTTGCTATGGTGCACATGCCCTCACCAGCAAGACAGAGACACAGAAAGTGAGTAATCACCCCCGTGGGGGATGGCCACACCACAATCCCTGTCCTCCATTCTCCTCTTGGGATTTTGGGCACACACACACATGTCCCCAGCTTGAGTTTCAAGCTGCTAGATCTGGGACTCGAACCACAATCGACTAAATCGGAGTCCAGTGACATAACCATTAGGCCATCTGCTGGTCCCAAGGTTTCCCATTTTAATTTGAAAACACTGTACAGAATTTAAGTAACTTGCCCAAGTTCCCTCAGGTAGTAAGAGACGGAGCTGGAACTTGTGCCTAGACAATCTGATCAAGAACCCCACTTTCAGCCCATGTTCTGTATTGCTTCTCATACCCGGAATGTAAGCATACTAGAATGATTTTTTTTTTTAATTTTTAAAAAATGTTCTAAGTAAATAAATAAATAAAGAAGGGCAATCCACAGAAAAACATATGCAGGCCACCTCTCACAATATGACTTGATGATAATGCAACCAACTGATAGATCAATTCTCCAAATCACAACCACTTTCACCAGTTTTACAACACTAATCTTGCACACATTTCTTTCCATCTTCCATAGTCTCAATGTAAATGCTCAACTGTGATGCCCAAGAAAGCCCAAGTAGAGAAATTAAATAGAATAAATAAGATTCAATGTTTAAGATTTTAAAAAATTTGCGATTCAGATAAACTTCAGTAATAAACAAAGCTAACTGGCAATTTTGGAAAAGTCAAAATAGTTGGTTACCTGCAGAAGAAGGGAGAGGGTAATGACTGAGATGGACACAAAGTGCTCTAGATATGCTGGTAATGTTGTAATTCTTGACCTGAGTATGGCCTAAAAAATTCTGTGATTTCCGAAAATCTTTTAGCAACTGTTAAGACACCAGGCACCTTGGGTTTTCGAACTACTGCTTCCCAACAGGTGTACAATCTTAAGAGTACTATTTTAAATTCCCCCAAAATAAAGACCTGAAGAAATACTCTATTTCAGAATAAAGCTACTAGGTTTTATAAGTCACCAAGAAAACTTCTAAATTTTAAGTCTGCTTATTCCTAAGAAACAGAATTTAGGTTACCTTTTGTGAGAGCTGGAAAGTCTTCCTTTTTCTTTCTATTATATAAAGATTTCTTTCCTCTTCACCTTTCTCTATTCTGAAGTCTTCCAACTTCCTACAAATGTAAGTACCCATTTATATTAGCTACTGAACTGATGGATTAAGAAAGAACATAGAGAGTAAACATTAGTCATGACTGTAGAAACCACACATATTAAAAACAATGAACTATTTTTAGGATCAGCAGCTGCGTAATGGTTACATCTAGTCAACAGTGGTTCTAGTGTTGGACCCAACGGCTTAAAATCACATCAGGCACGTGTGTGTGCCCCAAGTCCCGAGAGGAAAAGGGAGAAGGGACTGAGGCGTGGCCATCCCCACCTGGGGGCATGATTTCCTACTTTCTGTCTTTGACTGGCAAGTGCACACGGCCGATAACCAAAATCTCTCTTTAAGAAAAAAATAATAAAATTAACATTTTAAAATTAATACATAAAATTCTTAAAGTTAAAACTTTTATTTAAAAGATGTAATATGAATATAAATTAAATCTCAGAAGCAGCTAGGAAGTACTATTTTTCATACTGAACACAAAAATAGCCATCCATTTGTAGTCTAATCAGCTCTAGTAGGACCAACTGAAATAAGATAACCAATGTTACTCTAAATATCTGGATGATTTTCCAAGACTGCAATTCCTTTTTCTACCAAAAAAAAAAAAAAAAAAAAAAAGTCCTCTTTCTCCAAACTTAGTCAAACTACGTGCTTTAAAATCTGTAAAAAAGAGGGGCTAGCAAGTGGCATGTTGGTTAAAGCACTAGACTCCCACATGGTCAACCAAGGTTCAAGTCCCAGACCCGGGATATTGAAACACACACTGGGAATATGTGCATACCCAAAATCCTGAGAGGAGAATGGAGAAGAGACTGCAGCATAGTCATCCCCTCTGGGGGGTGATTTCTCACTTTCTGCCCCTCTGTCTCTGTCTCCTGGTAAGCACACACACCCTAAAGCAAAAAATCTCTCAAAAAAATTAAAAAAAAAGAATAGCAATGTTACTAGGTTTTCTAATCATCGTACGTTTCGCTATCACCATAAAACAAAAAGATAATGTTACGTGACCAGATTCAATGCTTGGAACATGATGTCATGAAGAAGGTACTAAAGGTTATTTCTTCTCTGTGGAAAAAAGACTGAATGTCCCTTGCTTCCGATTTGAACACTGATGAAACACGTGCATTTACATTTTATGTGTTTTTTTTTTTAAATATTTTATTTAACTTCATCTATTTATTTATTTTTTAATTTATTTTAATTTGATCAGAGGGAAAGGGAGAGTAAAAGAGAGAGGGAAAGTAAGAAAGCAAGCCACCAAGTCCAGACTTGAACCATAGTCGGCTGTGTGGGAATCCAGCGCCTTTAACCACCACTCCACCTATCAGCCCCTATCCCAGTTTTCAGTTAACACATTGAAAACAAACACAATTTGTCACAACTGAAGGATGAAAGAGAATAAATATTTTGAATGTAAATAAAACAAAAGAAACAATCATCTATTCTACCTTCGTTTTTGGGTTTTTGGGTTTTTTTTTCCAATTTGCTATAGGGCACATGCACCCACCAGAGACAGATAAGAGAGAGGAAGAGAAACAAGAGACAGAAGAGGGAAAGTGAGAAAGCACCGCTCGCACAGGGGTTGCACCATATTCCCGCCTCCTCCATTTTTCTCTTGAGACTTTGGGCACACATGTGCATGCAACAGCATGTTTTTCAAGCTGCTGGTCCAGGACTCATACCATGGAGTAGGCCATGTGGTAGGATCTAGCACTTTTACAACCACAGCTGGCCCTATCCTACAGTTTATATACAAACTTTACCACTAAGCAATCACATATATTTGAATAAATTTCTTTTTTCTAGAAGTATCCAAGATAGAGGCTATCAGGTGGTATATACATACATGCCCAAAATTCCAAAAACAGAATGAAGGGACTGATTGGAGCATGGTCATCCTAAGGGGTGCTTTCTTACTTTCTCTCTCCCTCCGTCTCTCTCTAGTGAGTGCACATGCCCTAGAGCAAACTGGAAAAAAAAGAAAAGAAGTATCCAAGATAATAAAGCCTTGACAGAGTTGAAATACTACTAGCTAGGAACATCACAGAAAGTGAGATTAGATAATATGTGTGTTTTCTGAAAGACCTATACTACTTTCTAAATAGTCCTATATAGTGACTAAGTATTTGTTTATATGGAAGAACTGTATATTTCATCAAGGAATATTAATGGCACTGTGGCTATATTTTAAGACAAGTCCTAATCATTTAGAAAATACCTCCTTATGGTAAAACTTAGGAGCAAAATGTTAATGAGACTAGAATTTCTTTCAAAATAATACTGAAAGGGGAAAAGTAGGTATCTCTCTAGATAAAACAAGATCAGCTATGAAAAAATTTATCATACATCAGAAAATAATTTAACATTTCCTTTAAAAAAGTAGAATACTCAGTCCATTTACTAAACTATATTTATGTGATTAAACAACATGTATATAACAACATGAATATATTTTCATAGCTAGAAATAGTATAAATAGATATCCTAAAACAAACCTAAATACACCTAGTGGTACCTCTGGTACAACCACTCTTCGCTTCCAAGCCTGGAGGTCACGTTCGGTAGCAATTTGACTACGTGGAGCATTTTGATGCATCTGACGAACACCTTCAACTTGTCCACTGCGACGAAGACCAATATTTGGAGGGGACTGGATATCTAAGCTTAGCCTTCTAAAACCTAGGAAAAAATTATCAAGAAATTATTCCAAATTTGAAACTAATACAAATTTAACATGTAATAAGCATGCATTGCTCCTACTAAGATACATACCCAAAATAGAGAAACCAAAGAAGGAACTATTGGGGAAACCTTTAAAAAAAAAAACTAACATGGCAAAGATCACAATGTAGAATACTGAACAAACATTAACATAATCACTTTCCATTATGATTTATTTGCATTCCTAAGAACATTTTTTTAAAACTACACATTGAAATAAAGTCTTCTGGAAAAGCTAGCATTGAAGACAGACTCCTTAAATCAAGGTGGCTTTACAAGAGCTCTAACATCATGATCTCCAAGAGATAACCAAAGCCATCCAGGCAGGAAGCTCCCAAAGTGTGTTCTGAAAATTCTCACAGGCTGGAATGCAGTGGCACAAGTAGGAGGGCACCAATGCATGTGGCTAAGGCCACATGAGACGACCATATTTGGCTCCCCAACCAATCTAAATAGGCAAGGTGCAGTGGCATCTATCTGCGGTCCTCAGTGGCTGGGGAATAACATGGCAAGAACCTGTCAAAAATGCATCTCTAGGGGAACCAGCAGTTAGCGTAATGGCTATGTCGCTGAATTCCACGTAGGCGACAGCGGTTCGTGTCCCGGACCCGGTGGCTTAAAATTCACGCCGGGCGTGTGTGCGTGCGTGCCCAAGATCCCAAGAGGAGAATGGAGGAGAAGGGATTGCGGCGTGACCATCCCCCCTGGGGGATGATTTCTCGCTTTCTGTCTCTATGTCTCTCTCTGTCTGTCTGGCGAGCGCACGCACCCTGTAGCGAAAACCTCTCCAAAAAAAAGGCATCTTTTTTTTTTTTTTGAGAGGTGTTTCGCTATAGGGCGCGTGCGCTCGCCAGAGAGACAGAGAAACAGAAAGCAAGAAATCACCCCCCCAGGGGGATGGCCACGCCATAGTCCCTTCTCCTCCATTCTCCTCTCAGGATCTTGGGCACGCACGCACATGTGCCCAGCGTGAGTTTAAGCCACTGAGTCCGAGACTTGAACTGCAGTCGACTACATGGGAGTCCAGCGACATAACCATTATACTAACTGCTGGTCCCGTGAATTACTTTTTTAAAAAAATTTAAGTCTATTTATGTCTTCCGTGAGTGAGACAAAGACAGACAGCACTCCCAAAAGAATCCTTATACTGCAACTGACCATTACCATCAGCTACCCCTGGATCCATAGGAAAGTGTGTGCCCACCATACTCAAGGAAGTCTGTGTACTTAAACCAGAAATCTTCCCATGTGGGGTTGCCTCACAGAGCATCAAATTTTATTGCTATGCTACTATCTGGCCTTGCAAACAAAATTGTCTAAATTCATACAAATGAAATGTGAAGAAATGCTGGGTGAGTGGTTGATGAGGTAATGCAGACAACAGTGAAGCCCCAAGTTTGAAGGTATGTTAGCAAACAGGGTCCAGGAGACAGGGCAACCTGCCACAAACCAGAACCCTCGAAGGCTGGGCCTGAACTCTGCAGAGAAAACCCCAAGGAAAGATCCATTTTCTTACAATACAGGCTAAAAAGGTTCCTGCCACCTAATACAACAGAAAAATGAAAGCTATATCCTTCATTTGGGAAACTATCCAGGGGAAGGCTATCAAATTCTACTCCAGCCATTCCAGTTCTCCTTGCTTAGGGAAAAGTCCACAAATGAATATGACATCTACAGTCTTCTATGTCCTGCATTCTATTTACCAATCATATGCGAACCAATCTGCATTATAAAACACACTATATCTACTAAAACTGGCATCAAATGCCACTACTGTTAATACTAATATTTATAGAGGGAAGCTATGCTCTAAACCCCATCTTTTAGACTCCTGAAATATTCAGACAAGAAGCCATTTTAAAGCTGAGGTATGTCCTGGCCTGTTCAAGAAAGCTATGATCTAAACCCCATCTTCTAGATTCTCAAAATATTCAGACAAGGTAGGGCGACCTCCATCTTCTCTCTCTCTCTCTCTCTCCCCCCGCCCCCCGCCTCTCTGGCTGTCTGTCTGTCTCGCACTCTCTCTAAATTTTTTATTATTATGTTTCTTTTCATTTTCAACCACTTCTCACCTTGGGCCTTTCCTTTCACTTGTTAATTTCAGAAGCCATTTTAAAGCTGGTGTGTCCTGGGCGCACTGCACATTTTTCATTTTTTACGTGTAAAAAATTTTTTCCCTCTTTTTTTGGTATTTTTCTAGTTTTTTTTTTTTTTCTTTTTGCTTGTATTTTAACCTTACTTTCCTACTCTAAGCTTCACTCTCCACACACTGAATATCTAGATAGGCCCAGGTGCACAGTAGCCAAACATCTGAATACTTTTAGAGTCACTGAATCTCCTTGTTTTAATGAAGAAATTTCTTTTTATAAATCTGAACTCCTAACCTATCTGTGGATATCATATTGTGAAGCACAGTGGAGGGACAGATTTTGTCAGAATGACCAGAAACAACTGTAGAGGCACAAGAAACATGAGAAATCAAGAAAATCTCTCTCCCCTAAGGGAAAAGGAACAATCCCTCCTCATCCACAGACAGTACAGTAGAATTCATGGAAATGTCTGATAGAGAATTCAGAATATTCATAGTGACAAAACTAAACAATATGCAAGAGCTGAAAGATAATGAACTCCAGAAGATGCAGGAGAAAATAGACAAGTTCCAGGAGGTGTTGAAGTTCTTCCATGACCTGAAAGAGGAAATACACACCATAAAAAAGAATCAAATGGACCTATTAGAGATGAAGGCTGCCATTCAGGAAATCAAAACTTCCCTCAAAAGTATTAAAAGCAGATTAGTCCATGCAGAAAATTCAATCTCAGATGTTGAAGGCAAAACCTCTACTCTAGAAACAACCAACCAAAAAAACTGTCAAAATAATCCAAAAAAAATGAGAATACTATACAAGAAATACTAGACAGCATTAAGCACCTGAACATCTGGATAATCAGAATCCCAAAAAGTGTGGAAACTAATAAGGGCATTGATAATCTATTCCATGAAATCTTGGAAAAAAACTACAAATTTAGAGAGGCATTCAAATATGTAGACCCAAGAAATACAAAGAATCCCTAATAGAAACAACCCAAGAAGATCTTCTCTAAGACACATCGGCCAGACTGGCCAAAACTACAAAGACAAGACACTTAAAATGGCAAGAGAGAAACATCAGGCTAGTTATAAAGATTATCCCATCAGGCTAACCTCAGACCTCTCATCAGAAACAATGCAAGCAAAGAAGGAATGGGAAAATATATTCAAAGTGTTAAGTGAAAAATAGTTTGAACCAAGAATACTATACCTGGCAAGATTACCTTTTGTATGGAAAGAAAGGATAAAAATATTCTGAGATAAACAAGACCTGAAAGAATTTGCCAATAGCAGACCCACTCTTCAAGAAGTTCTGAAAGAATTACGAGCAAAATGAGAAATAGTGATTGACTGTTTAAAAAAAAAATAATTAGAATAATAATAATAATGACTGGGGAAAGCATAGAAAAGATATTAAATGTTGAAGCGGGGAGATTAATGTCTCTGTATTGACTGACATGCATGGCATTCCCTTTTGAAAAAGCAATGTAATACACTGTAAAGTTATATGTAATACAATGTAATATAAGGATTATGACGATAATTTAAAAAAATTTTAATTAAAAAAAAAAGTTCTGAAAGAAGTGTTCTACCATGAAAACAAAAGACACATACAGAAATAAAAGAAAAAAAGGCAACCAAGAAAATGACCAATTTAACTCTAGGGACAAGAAGTATCAATAATAACGTTGAATGTTAACTTCTAGGATTTAAACGGAAAGATTGGACCACAGTAACACTGCATAATCAACAGAAGACAGCTTGAACATAAGACTTAAATGGCGAAATATCATTTTGTGACTTTTGAGTAAAACATTACTGATTTCTTTTTTTTACTATGCTTTGTTTTCCCAATTTAAACATTTTACTTTCTTTTGAGTTATTGATGGGTTCAGCAATTTGTTAAAATATTTTTGTTTTTTTAAATGGAAACAAACTTTTCTTCCTTCCTGACCCCTCTTGAACTGGAAATATTTGGGAGTATTATTATCTTGTGGCAGAAGAGTTATCTGCATAAGTTCAATAATGCTTGTTGCATTTAATCAGAAATTAGAAATACTCATTATTAGACAGGGCTTTGACTGGAATGTCATACCTGAAGATTAATCAGAAAACTATGGAATTAAGGTGGATCTCAAGTAAGTCAACAGAAGCTCTTAGAAAGATGACCTGTAAATAGTTGTGCCTGGCAGAGAGGATTAGAGAAGATATACAAAAAAATTCATAACACAAAATAACCTGGACTTTTCCAGCCCGGCATTATAATCAGTAGAGAATGCAAAAGAGCAACCACACGAGATGATTATTTTGGGAAAGACTTTGAAGGGAGAAAAAGAGACTGATCTTTGCTAACAGTTTATCACAGAATACTTGGTAGGCAGGGCTGAACTGAGAAGATCTGTGTGTGCTGGGCATTTGGTTTTCAACAATTTGAGTAGTTGACATGTAATTATTTTCTCAAAAATATTTAAAACCGTACTGTTTCGGTTGTTACAGAGTACAAACAAAATCATAAAAAAGTATAAGAAATATTTTGAACATTATCTTTAAAGTTCAGTATTCTGAAATTTTGAAAGTTGTTTATTAACTGTCAAGAACTATGGAGTATGAGTAAAAATTTTGTGGTATGTAAAGTAAATGTGGAAAAATGTAAAAATAAATGGAAAAAATACTAATGTTTTTATTAAAGTATACTTGTGTTTAAGAAACATTTTTTGAATTGAGAAATAAATGTAAATTCTAAATTCAAAGGCCAAAGTCACAGCGTTATTCTCCAGCAACCTGAAGAAAGCATAGACGAGGTTATTTATCACATTACTTAGAATAGCCAAGTATAAGGAATAACCTAAATACCCATTAACAGATGACAAAGATCGGTTACTCCACAGTGAAGCTGTATGAAGCTACAAAGAAAAAAAAACAAAAACAACACTGAGTGACTCCTAGAATATACTGTTAAGGGAAAAAAGCAAGGTGCAGAAGACTGTATCTACACCTTGCAGCTTTTGCTAAGATGCACTAGCATACAACGTCAAAAAAATTATATTAACCATTGCCAGAATTCCTACTTTCAAAAAAAAAAAAACAATTAGAAAAGATACTTAACATATTCAAAACAATTAATAATTAAATCAGAGAAAAGATTCAAAGCAAATAAAATTCTACCTTTGGAATACTAAGTACCATGAAAACTTCAACATAACCTCTAAAATCCCTGGAAGTAGGAGCATGGGAACACATTTCTGGTTTTGTTTTGTTAAAATTTCTGCCATAGGGTGTGAGCACTTGCAGGAGACAAAGAAAGAGGGAAATCACCCTGAGTGACAGCCACAGGGCAATCCCTTCTCCTTCATTCTTCTCTTGGGACTTTGGGCACTCATGCATACACACCAGGCATGTCTCTCAAGCCAGTGAGTCCAGGATTTGAACTACAGAGTAGGCCATATGGGATCCAACGTCTTCACCACCATGCCACCTGCTGGCCCCTCTGTCTACAATTTTAACCTAAAGCTAATCATGAGAAAATAATCAGAAAGATCCACATTGAGGAAAATCCTGCTAAGCAGGCCTGAGCCCTTCAAAAATACCAGTTATATAAACTTTTTCTAGAATAGGAGACATAAAAATTAAGTATAACAAGCAAAGCTGGATTAAATCCTAAATTAACAAAAAAAAAAAATGCCATGAAAGACACTACTGGGACAACTAGGAAAATGTGAATGAGTACAACAAATCAAAGGGCCGCATTTTATCTTCATGATGTTTAAGTGTGATCATTTTATTATGGTTATTTAAGAGAATGTCCCAAGTTCTTCCAAGATATAGATGAAGCATTAAGTTAATAAAGTGTCACAAGGGTTCAACTTACTCTCAAATATACAAAAACAATATAGGAATAAGTGTATTTGTCAACACACAGAAGAGATAAAGCAAATACTGCACAGTAATGCATCTAAATGAAGAATATACATGTTCACTGTATTATTCTTCTAGCTTTTTTTCTTTTTCCTTTTTTAAATTTTGCTACAATACATGTGAGCTTGCCAGAGTCAGAAACAGAGAGAAAGGGAAGTGAGAAAACACAAAGCCATCCCCAAGGAATGGTCATAGCACAATCTCTTCTCCATTTCTTTCAGGATTTTGTGTACATAAGCACAGGTGCCCAAATTTTTCTTGAGTCGCTGGATCTGGGACTCAAACCACACAACTGGCTATGTGGGATACAGCTGCCTGTATTCTTCCAGCTTTTCTACAGGTTTAATTTTTTTTCTCCAAAGTAAATACCAGGAAAAAAAGTCTTATGCTACTAAGTTTAAAACAAAAAAGCCTTAACTCTATGTAGTTTTTATAGTCATAATCAACAGACAATATGATTTATCAAAAAAATTTTAAAGTTTATCTGTGAGGTATTTAATTTTAAGATCCTTAAAGCTCAGTAAGCCCAGGAGAAAGCAATGAGGCAAAAAATAAATTTAATTTTCTACAAATGAAAAAGATTTCTACAACCATTTAATAAAAAAAAAAAAAATTCTGCCTACCATGCCATATAGTTCTGGCAAAAAGTAATCTTAAGAACATGAAAACTGGGGCCTGCAGATGGTGTGGTAGTTAAGATCTTGGACTCCTACATGGTTGACTCTGTGGTGCAAGTCCCAGACCCAGTAGCTTGAAAGACATGCCTGGTGTGTGTGCACATGTGCACACAGTCATTGCTTGATAAAACTTCTTACATAAGTAGATCAAATATTATATTAAGTAGCATACTATAAAAAGATCTCAAGTTGGTGATAACCCTGGGAACCTTTACAGAATTATTTGTAAATCCATTCTGTAAAGATAAATCCTCAACTTTGATTATATATCATTCCTATAGATAATTTTCCCCCAAAGATGAATTTGCAATTCCATATAACACAAAATGGTATGTAACAATACCAACTGGGTCTTCAGAAAAGTCATGATGTACCTTTGCACAGAAAAATAATGTCATGAGGAGTGGGGCTGCTGTATCTATCTGCAAAGGGGGTCTAACTCCTGTCTCCATGCAGGACACTTTCCTTCAATATGACAGGCAGGAAGTAACAGCAGCTTAAAAACGTGTTCTTCCAAGAACTGCGCCTCCCACCAGACCCCAGCAGCTTCCTTGGTGGCAACCCAAGAGACAACCCATCAGCCCACCCCACCGGAGCACGCCAATCGCTGGTCAGGGGAGTCAAAGCGGGTTGCCTGGCAATTTGAGGCAGCCTACAGGTGACTTGATGACCAGAGCCAGTTGTGTGGATGCCCCAGTATGGATGACTACAGAGTCCTGAGAATGACTGGGAAAGGCTCCTTCAGCAGAGCTCTTTTGATTAAGCAGGAAAGCAGTCATCAGATGTTTGCCATGAAAGAAATAAGGTTTCCCAAGTCTTCCACTGACATGCAGAATTCTAGGAAAGGAAGCTATTCTGTTAGCCAAAATGAAACACCCCAATACTGTCACCTTTAAAGAATCATTTGAAGCTGAAGGGTATCTGGATATTGTGATGGGATATTGTGATAGAGGGGATCTAATGCAAAAAATTAGACAGCAAAAAGGAAAATTATTTCCTGAAGATATGACACTTAATTGGTTTACGCAAATGTGCCTTGGAGTAAATCACATTCATAAGAAAAGCGTACTACACAGAGATAAAGTCCAAGAATATCTTCCTCATCCAAAATGGAGAGTAAAATTGAGAGATTTTGGGTCTGCTCATCTTTTTTCCAGTCCCATGGCATTTGCTTGTACATATGTGGGAATACCTTATTATGTGCCCTTGGAAATTTGGGGAAATCTGCCTTATAATGATAAAAGTGGCATCTGGTCTTTGGGATGCATCCTGTATGAGCTCTGTACCCTTAAAATGTCCATTTCAGGCAGATAGTTGGAAAAATCTTATCCTCAAAATACGTCAAGGGCCCATCAGTCCACTGCCATCACAGTATATCTATAAGCTTCAATGTCTAATCAAGCAGATATTTAAAAAGAGTCCATCACATCACTCTTCAGCTACAACACTCCTCTCTAGAGGCCGCTTAGCTCAGCTTGTCCAGAAGTGCTTACTCCTGAGATCATCACAGAATATGGTGAACACATATTAGAAGAAACAAAAAAAAATCTATGCATAATATATCAAGAAAAAGGGAATTAAGATAGCTTTGAGAAATGAAGCAAGCATGGTACAAGATGAACAAGGTGTAAAGTATAGCCATACTGATTTAGAAAGCATTACTAAAAGTTTGATTTAAAGTACACTAAGAAGAATAAACAGAAGAAATAGGTGATTCAGTAATAAAGTACAGTGAAAAGGATGCCCATAAGCAGTGGCTGGCTGAAAAATGCCCTGATACCTTGTTGAATATCTTTAAGAATGCTAATCTCAGCCCGGCTTTTCAAACATACACAATACATAGACATGGTTCAGAAGGGTTCTTAAAAGGCCTCCTATCTAAAACAGACACATCAGACAGTGTCAACAGAGTTTGTGATTCTAACATTATGGATCCAGAGGGACTCAAACCTAGGCTGGATGAAGAGGACACAGACTTTGAGGATGACGATGACAGCCCCAACTGTGTGTCAGAACTGAAAAAGAGATCTAGCTGGCAAAGCATGTTTGATAGATAAAGCTCAGGGAAATGTTTCCTAGGTCATGTTGAGATATTTCAAATGAGGAGTCCATGTCACAATAATAGTGAGTTTGTATGATCTATATTTTCCTTTGGAAACAGAATCAAAGAGGGAAACTGTAAATATTTAAAAGTGTTCCTGATCAGTATCACAGAATTTAAAAATCTAGAATTTTTATGAGGTTTTAAATTCAAGGGAGAAAGTAGGTATGAAATTTGGGCTTTGCAGTTCAGTTGAACAAAAACTGGATGTTCATTCTACTACTAATTAGTTGTGTGATTATGAGAAATTTCTTAGCCTCTTTAAGCCTTAGTTTCTTCAACTAAAATAAGGATAATAATGCATACCTCATAGAGTGCTGACCATGGACCTTTATAAGTAGCCCATAACAACAGTTATGATTTGTGTTTATTATTATGTAACTTTTTTTTTTTCAGTTTCTAAAGTTTTGAGGATCTAAATACATTTAATTATAACATAATGTTGGCAGTTTTTCAGTAAGACCTAGTTCTTGATAGTTTGATGATCTTTTTTTTTTTTCCTTTTTTAAAAATTTCATTTATTCATTCATTTATTTTATTTGACCAGAGAGACAGAGAAAAAAAGCAAAGCCACCAGGTCTGGGACTCGAACCATGGTCAACCATACAGCAGTGTCCAGCACCTAAACCACGCCACCTGCTGGTCCCCTTGAAGATCATTTATAATGAGCTTCACTGACTACCAGCTATACAATTCCCTCATAGGATGCACAAAGGCACCCAGGTTGGAGGATCAGCCATGGGAAGAGTAGGGTGGGCTATAGATCTCGTCACAAGTTGGCAGTCCTGCAGATGAGAGGAGAAGGCCAACGGTGAGGAGCAGATACAGTAAGTATCAGAAACTAGAGAGTACTAGGGATACCAAGCATGGAACCCAAGTGTGGATCACCATGATACACACATGTTGGTCCTGTGTCCTCATCTAACACTGTGATATTTTAGTCAGGTGAGACTGAAGAGGAAAACAGGCCTCTATCAGCAGATCTCACAGAGGCAAGTGTGGGAACAGCGTAAGTCTAACCTGGTGTAGAATAGGAAACAATGCGAAAGTGAAGAACTGAGAAAAATAGGGCTGGGACTGGCAGGTGGCATGAAGGTTAAGGCACTAAATCTTTACATGGCCAACTACAGTTCAAGTCCCAGATGTGGTGGCTTTCTCACTTTCCATCCTTTTCTCTCTGACAAGTGCATGTGCCCTGTAGCAAATAAAGGAGAGGAGAGGAGAGGAGAGGAGAGGAGAGGAGAGGAGAGGAGAGGAGAGGAGAGAGGGACGGAGGGAGAAAGAAAAATATGTCATGACTTTTCCAACAACCCAATATAACACTAGGATTAGGGGGACCAGCAGGTGACATGGTTAAAGCACTGGACTCCCACATGGCCAACCACGGTTCGAGTCCCAGACCTACCATCTTGCTTTTTTACTTTCTCTGTCTCTCTCTGGTGAATGCCTATACCCTATGGAAAATTAAAAATAGTAATAATAAATAAAAGTAAATAATTCCTTAAAAAAATAGGATTAGGCTCCACATAGAACTTCACAGAAATATGGTAAACACTATAAAATAATTAACTTAGAAGGGAAAAAGAAAAGGAAACAAATATGACCACAATATATATATAAATTCACTTTTTCTAGTGATAATGCAGGAAAGTTGGGGTGCATGGGCCCAGCATCCAATGCAGGAACAGCAGCAAATTCGATTCTTTGTATCCTGTACACAAAGAATGACAGACGTGGACACAGAAAAGGAATCATGAAGTGAAGCATTTGTTCAGAGAGTGAAAAAAGATCAGAGCTCCCAGAGAGGGAGTAGGTCCTAGAAAATAGGTTGCCAATGAAAAACTAAGATAAGGGGTTTTTATCTGTGCCAGAGGGGCTTTGTTCCAGCTTCTTGTTGTTATTTAGGCTTGTTCAGTCTCTGAAAAGCTGACTTCATGTGAGAAGAGAGAAGTGGCTTGAAAAGTACTGGCTATCATACTGAGGAGAAATGACAACTCACTGAACAAGCTTAGTGCTGCTCAAAAGGAGCTTACAGGGAATGAGTTGCTTGCAGGGAGTGCTCCTAGAGGATGGAAAAGTTGAGCTGCAGAGTGTAACATCCTAGGTTCTTTAGGTTCAGACCTCTGAGACCTGTCCTGAGAAATAGAATGAAAAACCACAAATATATAAAGTAGGAAAAGATGAGTTTTAATTAAAAAAAAAAAAAAAGTAAAGATTTCTAATAGGGAGGAATATACTCCATGCCTGAAAATCACGTGGATGAGCTGCTGCCAGAGAAGGACAACTGCACTGGGCATGAGGTTAGATGTTACTTTTATCCTGGGGGCTGGTAATGAATATTTAGCAGGGGAAGGTCTGTCACCGTTATCTGGCTTCTTTGTTTGGTTTCCAGGCTTTTCCTGCACTTACACATCTCTCAGGTGAATAATTTATCTAATCAGACATATTCTGGGTGGTCTTTGAAGGAATGATTATCTGTGTCTGGATGTACTGCCCGGATATTGACTTAGTGTCCCATTCCACTGGTGAATTTCTGTGTACATAGCTGGGACAGCAAAAGGATGGTAACAACCTTCCTGGCGCCAAGAGCCAGGTGGGAAGGATGGGAAAAAGTAATCTTCAAAGAGGGTCTGTTTGCATTTCCTGATAGGCTATGATTGATCAGACAACCTATAAAACAGCTCTGACTATAAGAAACTCTGGATGCTGGAACCAGCAGTTTGCGTAATGGCTATGTCGCTGGACTCCCATGTAGTCAACCACGGTTCGAGTCCCAGACCGGCGGCATAAACTCATGCCGGACGCACATGCCTGTGTACCCAAGATCCCGAGAGGAGAATGGAGGAGAAGAATTGTGGCGTGGCCATGCCCCCTGGGGGTTGAATTCTTGCTTTCTGTCTCTCTCTTTCTGGCAAACGCACGAGCCCTTAGAGCAAAAAAACTCTCCAAAAAAAAAAAAAAAAAAGAAAGAAACCCTGGATCCTGAGATGGATGCCGAACTTGAGCTATGAAATATTGCTTTCCGTGACCAAAAATGAAGATTTTTCTACTGAGACTTCCCCCTCCAGATTCATTTCTAGTGGGTAGGTTGCCTCTCTCTCCTTCTCTCCATTTCTGCCTGCCTCTGTCTCTCTGTGACTTTTAATTTCTTTTTTCAATTTTTTTTAAGGTAAAGTATTCTCTAGGCTCTCAAGCCCTTCCTTTATCGTACTAATTGATACCTTTCCCCATTTCATTTAGGAAAGGCACACACCCAGGCCCATCCTGAAATGGATAACAAACTTACACTGTGAAATACTGCTTTCTGCACAGTTTTCATTTTTTGCCTTTTAAAATTAAAATCTAATTTTTTAATTATCTTTTTTCTTTCTTCTTTTTCATTTTATTTTTTGTTCTTTCCTCTTCACTCATTCTTTTTTCTTTTTTCTTTATCTTTATTCATTGGCTGCTCAGTCTATATGCACTGAGTATCTAGACAGGTACAAGTGAACAGGATCCAAACATCTGAATATGATTAGGGTCAGAATATTCCTCTATTCCCACTGAATCTGATGCACAAAAAGGAAAAACAGAACAGAAGAGAGATTGCAGATCACCTTTTTCTGCATGCCTCTGAGGCCTCAGATTGAACTTTAAGAATTAGAAAGAAATGCAAAAAGAAAAAAGGATTAGGAAGAAAATGCACCATCCAGAGCTGAGTAGAAATCACTGCAGGGTCACAAGAAATATGGAAAGCAAGAGAAAAAGAATAACTCTTCATCCTCAGACAGTATAACGAAACTCAGGGAAATGTCTGATAAAGAATTTAGAATATTCATAGTGACAAAGCTAAAAGAGATGGAAGAGAAGAGAGACAATGAACTGCAGAAGAGGCAGGAAAAAGGAGCTGACAAGTTCCAGGAGGTGAAGAAATTCTTGCAAGATCTCAAAGAGGAAATACACACTTTATAAAAGAATCAAATGGATCTGTTAGAGAGTAAGGCTATGATACGAGAACTCAAAACCTCCCTTCAAAGTATTAAAAAGCAGACTACATCATACAGAAAATCAAGTCTCAGATGCAGAAGACAGAATCACTGGCCTAGAAAAATCCACCACAAAGACTGAGAAAATTGCCCCCCAAAATGAGAATACTATACAAGAAATACTAGATATTCAAACATCCAAACATCCGGAAAACTGGTATCCCAGAAAGTGAAGAAACTCATAAGGGCATTGATAATCCATTCCATGAAAGCCTGCAAGGAAACTTTCCAAACCTAAAGACGCATTCAAAGATCCAGTCCCAAGAAATACAAAGGGCCCCAAGTAGAATCAACCCAAAAAGATCTTCTCCCAGACACATTATAGCCAGACTGACCAAAACCACAGACGAAGATAAGATACTAAGATTGACAAGAGAAAAACGTCAAGTTACCTACAAAGGATATCCCATCAGGCTAACAGTGGATCTCTCATAGGAAACAATGCAAGCGAGGAAAGAATGGAAAAATATATTCAAAGTGTTAAGAGAAAAGCAATTTCAACCAAGAATATTGTATCCAACAAGATTATCCTTCATACGGGAAGAAAAGACGAGAAAATTCTCAGATAAACATAACCTGAAAGAATTTACCAGATCAGATTTTACCAGAATCGGAATTTACCAGACCAGATCTCCAAGAAGTTTTCAAGGGAGTGCTATACCAAGAAAATTAAATACAGACACACAAAAATAAGAGTTCAAAAACTAAGAAAATGGCCAACTTAATCATAGGGACAAGTCTAGAGTTGAATATTATATACCAGAATTTAATCGGGAAGATCGAACCACAACAGCTGGGCGCGTGTGCGTGCGTGCCCAAGATCCCGAGAGGAGAATGGATGAGAAGGGGTTGTGGCGTGACCATCCCCTCTGGGGGTGATTTCTCGCTTTCTGTCTCTATGTCTCTCTCTGTCTGGCGAGCACACGCGCCCTATAGCGAAAACCTCTCCAAAAAAAAAAAAAAATTGCTGATTTTCCCCGACGTTTTGTTTTCCAGTTTTAAGGATTTTGTCCTGTCCTGAGCTGCCAATAGGTTCATATACCTACTATTTGAACAGAATCCTAACCTGTTTCCTGGCTTTAAATTTTAAGCAAAGTTCCTGAGCATTTCTTTGATTTATTAAAGCTAAAACTGCTTTTCTTGAAATTAAAAAAAGATTTAAAAATACCTATTTAATGACCGTAGTAAGTTATATAGTATCAGCTAGATGCTTACCTTATAGTATATTCATTCTACTCAGTTTCACACCTAAAGTTAGACATGTATTCAGATATGTATATACCAGAACTTGCTAATAAACATAGATTATTTAAGAAATTTTGTGAATCAATAAAATGTGGGAGGTGGGAAGGAATGGAAAACAACTGTAGATACCTGAAATAGTGTGGGAGGAAGGTGGAAAATGGCAGAGGATGAGAAACAGGTCAATTTTATTATATATATATATATATATACACACACACATACATATATATGAGAAACTAGAAGTGGAAAATTATTGACAATAACATGTATGATTACACCACTATGCAGTATATTCTGGATGAGCAATCACATTTTGTATGCTGTGATGATACTCAGGGAACGAATGTAAATTAATTAATTTAAAGAAAATGTTTCAGAAGAAATTACAGGACACTTGTAACTAGAGTCTAGCTTTGTCCATATTTTTAATTTAAGGTATTTTATGAATCAACAAAATGTGGGGAAAAAGTTTAGTATGGAAGGAAAGAGAGGGGAAAAGGGAAGGAAAAAACAAGTAATAGTATGTTTGATTAACAAAAAATTGAGAAGCTATTTGCTGTTAAGTTACAGAGTACTATTTTTGCTTTTGGCTTGACTGACATGCAAAGTATGTATGCTGGAAAAAGAAATGTTGTACACTATAAAAATGTGATTAAATGTAAATAATTTAAAATAATAATAATGAAAAAAAATAAACCTCTGAGCAAACAGAAATAATACCTGATTTCTAGTGAGAGCAGTGAATGACCCTTCTCTAAAGCTTGACCAGAGTGACGCCATTTTATAAGTTAGCTCTATCTTAATATATGTGTGCATCCATTTCCTAGTACAGTGACTTTTCCTTGGAGATTCCTGCCCTATTCATCTACTCATTGAGTCTAATTCCTGTCTCAGTGATAAAGAAGAATTTCAAATTAAGATTGCATAGTCAGGACCAGCAGTTAACGTAATGGGTATGTCACCTGACTCCCACATAGTTGACCGCAGTTCATGTCCTGGACCCGGTGGCTTAAAACTCACGCCGGGTGCGTGTGCATGCGTGCCCAAGATCCTGAGAGGAGAATGGAGGAGAAGGGATTGAGGCGTGGCCATCCCCCCTGGGGGGTGGTTTCTTGCTTTCTATCTCTCCCTGTCTGTCCCGCAAGCACACACACCCTATAGCAAAAACCTCTCCAAAAAAAAAGGTTGCATAGTCATTGACACCATTTGAACAGCAAATATTAAATCTAAAACCAACAAATACTGGAAAAGTAAACCAACAGTATCCTTTACAGTCTGCTGGGGGAAGTATATACTGTACAACTACTCTGGACAATAGTTTGGTACAATCTTATAAAGTTGAAAGGTCCAGCCAGCAGGTAGTATGCGGGAGTTAAGGCAACTGGATCCCACATAGCCAATTATGCAGTTCGAGTCCAGGACTCACAGGCTTGAAAATCACACCAGGCACGTTTGCATGCATACTCAAAATCCCAAGAAGAGAATGGAGGAGGGACTGTGGTGTGGCTATCCCTCCTGGGGGGCGGTGGTGATTTCTCATTTTCTCTCTCTCCTTCTCTATCTTTCCAGCAAGTATACATGCCCTATAGCAAACTAAAAAATAAAGATAAGAACTGAAAGCTCAGACAGCTGTATCTAGCACTTCTACTTGCAGATTAACTATTGAAATTCTTTCAAATGTACACAAGACAAATATAAGATGACTGTTAGGAGCCAGCAGGAAGCATGGTGGTTGAGGGTGCTGAACTCCCACAAGGCTGACTGTGGTACGAGACCCAGACCTGATGGCTTTCTCTCTCCCTCCCTCCCCCTCTCTCCCTCTCTTCCTCCCTCCCTCCCTCCCTTTCTCTCTCACCCTGTACCTCTCTGGTCGAATTAAAAGATAAATAAATGGATAAAGCTAAATAAAATAATTTTTTTTTTTAAATAATATTTCTGTTCATGATTAGAAAAACCTTGAAATTACTCAAATGCCCATGAGAAGTGGAAGTAAAAAAAAACTATACATACTCACATAATGGAGTAATACATACTAGAGTCCAAATTAATCCTATTCAATATTGGAGAAATCTTAGAAACATAATATGTGAAAAAAGACCCCAATTAATATATAAAACCCAACCACCTTTTAACAAAGTTTATCACATGCTTTTTCATAATATTGAAGGAATATTTAGGAACATTAAATGTATACTTTTTAAAAGTCACAGAAAGAACCTTCCTAAGATTCAGGATAACTGCTGCCTCAGAAGAGAGAAACTGGAGGAGACCACAACAACAGAATTTGTTTAGTACAATTTAACTAATAAAAAAGAACCTTGAGTGAACCAATGATAAAGAAAGAGTATGTCCTAACAACACTGATTGACCCAATTCTGTGAATCCACCCAAAATAATTTAGTATGTAAAGAGAAGAACTAAAAAAGTAAAGCATCTGTCTGACTTTAAAGTTACACTTGAAAGACAATCAATAAAACAATGACTGCAAATGAAAATCCAAAGACCAGTTAAGTGGCGAATGGGTGAAAGAGAGATCAAAAGTGATAGAATAGACAGATCTGATTAAACCAACCAGAGCTCAGCACTTAGTGAAAAAAAGAGAGAAAATAAAGTTGTGCGAGTATATTTGAAAGTCTCTTCTCCCAAATAAAAGCATACATTCCCTAGCTATAAACTAATTTGTTCAAAAGATATCTTTACAAAATCAATTATTTTCCCATTAGCTGCCATTACAAAGGAAGAATTAACAGTCTATATAAAAGAAAGGCAAATTCTCCAACAGGCAAGTAGAAACGTTTGGTCAGAAAAATTGTAAAGCGGGTATTTAAATTGGTAGCTCAGTGCCCAAGCAGGTTATGAGATGGCAGGAACACCTTTGTGGAATTTTATGGCACAGGCCCCTCATTTTCAGCACACATCTATCTTTCTCACCGTCAGTTTTTATTTACATAACCACCACTAGTCTCCTCTAGATTATTTTCACTACTTATTGCTACTTTCCACTCCTTACTGCTACTTTCTACTCAAAAACTCAGAACTAATTTTCAGTGCCAGCCTTCTGATTTGGGAGTCAGAAAAACTAATACGCTATCATGAAATCAAATTAAAACGGAGGCTGGGCCTAAATCCTTGAACAGACAAAGTCAATTAGGCCTCAAAAGTGATCTCAACCTTGCTTAAACTGCAAACATAAGTAACTTAATAAAAGTTACTTGTGAAAACTGTTTTTTAATAGAGAAAAATAAAATTTAACCCTAGCCAATCATAAGCAGCCAACTAACATATGATTCAATGTGACAAGGGACTTTCCAAATTACCTTTAAAAAAGGCAATACTATAATTTCAAACCAACCAAATAATGTATTTTGCCTATGGCATTTTATCATTAAAACACTTAACCTCTTTAGGTCTGGTGTTCTCTAATTCATTAACTGCTCCTGATTCAAATCCCTCAAAATTTTACTGTACCTGGGACCAGCAGTTGGTGTATTGGCTATGTCGCTGGACTCCCACGTAGTCGACCGCAGTTCAAGTCCTGGACCTGGTGGCTTAAAACTCACGCCGGGCACATGTGCATGTGTGCCCAAGATCCCAAGAGGAGAATGGAGGAGAAGGGACTGAGGCATGAACATCCCCCCTGGGGGGATGATTTCTCGCTTTCTGTCTCTATGTCTCTCTCTGTCTGTCTGGCGAGCGCACGCGCTCTATAGCGAAAACCTCTCAAAAAAAAAAAAAAATTTACTGTACCTCAGATTTTGTTTTTAACAGTACTCAATTCAGTTTTTGAAAAATTAAAAATGTTGAAGAGAAAGCTACAACTGTAGATTTCCTTTTAAAAACATTTACCATGCACTCCAGAGTTTAGTACAGTTTTGTAAAATCTTTTGAGAGAAAAAAATGTTTCAGCAGTCTTTCTCAGTACTTGAATATCAAATGCCTATTTGTTACTACAACTTCACACCTAACAGAGATACCTTAAGATTAGTACATAAGTTGTAAAAACATACCACGTACTTAAAAGTTGTTCACATTGCATGTACCTGACAATGACGTCATTTACTCTTCAATTTCATATTAAGATAGAATATTTCTCATATATTACCTCTTCGTGGTGTTTCTTCCCCATTCGGAAGTCCACTTGGAATAGTGTCCTGATCTGCTCCCATTCTCTGATCTTGCTGCTGCTGTAACTGTCTTATCATTCCATCAAGAATACTGGACTCTGGGCTCTGTTCACCATTATCATTAGTTTGAAGGCTTATAATTTGTTCAATTACCTCTCCATCACCTACAAATTTAATTAATGAATATATAATCAAAATACATACAAGGAGAAAAACAACAACAAAAACTTGCGGTAGACTGTAGTTAAAAACTATATTAACCGAGCTAGCAGGTGTTAAGGTGCTGGATCCTACATGGTTGAGGACTATGGTTTGAGTCCCAGACCCCACAGTTAGAAAATCACACCAAGCGCATGTGCAGGCATGATTGCCCAAAATCCCAAGAGGAGAAGAAAAGGGATCGAGGTATGCCCATTCCCTGCACTTTCCCTGTCTCAGGGAGTATAAGCATCTAATGGCAAAAAAAAATAAACAATTAAAATAAAATAAAAACAATTGCCAAAACTCCTATTTTCCAAAAATAACCATTAGAAAAGATACTTTATACATTCAGAACTAATTAAGTCAGAGAAAAGAGTCAAAGCAAATAAAACCCTTCCTTTGAAGTACTAAGTACCACAAAAACTTCAACACAAGCCTCCAAAATCCCTGGAAGTAGCAGCACAGAAATACATTTCTATAAAGCTTTATCATGGCGTATCACACAAATGTCCCTCATTATTCAAGATGTATTTCACTAAAATATTATTTCCAAGATTCTCCTGACAAGAACAGAGCAACTATGGATAGTTCCTAATGTAAGGGAAAAAAAAAAGGCATAATATTTAATATTTAATTTCTCTATATATTCTTAAAAAAGGAGTAAGATCTTTCTGACCTCCAACAAAAGACTCTTCTAGCTCTCCTCTGTGCCCCAAGTCCTAATAGACCACATGCAGTTGATGGAGGTAATGAGAGATGTGTCCCCCATTAAACTTAAGTTGCTCTATGTTTTAGTTAAGTTTTAAGCATAACCATTATAACCCTAATTTTTCAAGCACAAAACTGGGGGGGAGGGAGGTTTCATTGAGTGTACTTCCTTATTTTTCAACAATGCATTTTCAAAGACATTAAATAGGTACATTAATTATGTTAATGGTAAAAGCTGTTAGATGGTTGTGAGGTCTAGAATTAGGCCTAAACACTAACATTTTCATGCAAATAATTCCTCATAAATCCTATGAGACCAGCAGATGGCATAATGATTATGTCACTAGATTGCCACATACTCAACCGCAGTTCACTTCCTGACCAGTGGCTTAAAACTCACACCAGGAGTGTGTGTGCGCGTGCCCAAAATCCTGAGATGAAAATGGAGAAGGGAGGGACCAGGATTGCAGTTAGCATAATGGCTACGTGGTTGGACTCCCATGTAGTTGACTGCGGTTCGAGTCCCGGACCCAGTGGCTTAAACTCACACCAGGCACGTGTGTGTGCATGCCCAAGATCCTGAGAGGAGAATGAAGAAGGGATTGCAGCGTGGCCATCCCGCCTGGCGGGGCGGGGGTGATTTCTCGCTTTCTGTCTCTCTGTCTTTCTGGCAAGCACATGCGCCCTATAGTAAAAATCTCTCCAAAAAAAAAAAAGGAGAAGGAAATGTGGCATGGTGGTCATTCCACCCTCTCTCGGGGAAGGGGGTGATTTCTTATTTTCTGTCTCTCTGGTGAGCACATATGCACTATAGCAAAAATCTCTCTTAAAAAAAAAAAAAATCAAATGCTCCTACAATACATTTTCGGACCAGCAGATGGTATAATGGCTACGTCGCTGGATTCCCATGTAGCTGACCAGGGTTTGAGTCCCGGACCTGGTGGCTTAAACTCATGTTGTGTGTTGCATGTGCCCAAGGGACTGCGTAGTGGCCATCCCTGCTAGGGGGTGATTTCTCACTTTCTATCTCTCTGTCTCTCTCTCTCTCTCTCTATGGGAGCACACGCCCTATAGCAAAAAACTCTCACAAAAAGATACATTTTCTTTGAATATAAACCCTTCGTATAGTTTTTTATATATAAAATAGACAAATCCCCACCCCTTTTCACATCCACTTATAAACATAATCTTAAGAAAATGAAATAAATAAGTGTTTTTTAAGATTTAATTTTATTTATTCTTTCATTTTAATCTGACCAGATGAAGACAGAGTGAGAGAGGGAAAGTGAGAAAGTGAGCCACCAGGGTCCAGCACTTGAATCATAGTCAGCCATGTGAGAGTGTTCAGCGCTTTAACCACCAAAATCCTGAGACAAAAATTGCCAGCCACTTGCTGGCCCCAATAAATAAGATATTAATCAAAAGAAATACAAAGATATAACTTGCCGTGACAGTAACTGATCCAGAAACTAAAAATCTCATATAGCATTACAAGGAGAGGAAAAGGAACTTCCATCTTACTATTATACAAGAGTTAGAGTCCCTCATATCTCACTAATAAAATTTTTATTTCACTATGAAAACCAATGAAGAGGTTATCTGAGCTTAGTGTCATTAATTCACCTTCACGCTGTCACCAAAAAAAAAAAAAAAAATCACTAAATTTTTTTGATCACTCTCAAACAATGAGCTGGGGGAAAAAAATGAAGTCTTCATCTAAAAAGACAAAACAATTTTATTTAAAACTGGGTATAATGGGGGAGGGGCAGCAGGTGGCGTGGTGGCTGAGGGTGCTGGACACTCACATGGCCGACCATGGTTCGAGTCCCAGACCTGGCAGCATGCTTTCTCTCTTTCTCACTCACTCACTGTGTCCTCTCTGGTCAAATTAAAATAAGTAAATAAAGGTAAATAAAATAATTCTTTAAAAAAAAAAAAAACTGGGTATAAGGGGCCAGCAGGTTGCATAGAGGTTAAGATGCTGGATCCCACATGGCCTACTGCACAGTTGAGTCCTGTACCTGGCAACTTAAAAAATCACTCCAGGCACATGTATGAACATGTCCAAAATCCCAAGAGGAGAAAGGAGAAAGAACCGCCATATGGCCATTCCTCCGATAGGGGGATTTCTTACTTTCTCTCTGCCTTTGGCAAGCCCAAGTACCTACAGCAAAAACTTAAAAAAAAAAAAAAAAGGGGGGGGGGCACAGCAGGTTGTGTGGTGGTAGAGGCACTAGACTCTTACAGCGGTTCAAATCCTGAACTTGACAGCTTGCTTTCTTATTTTCTTTCTGTGTCTCTGGTGAGCACATGTGCCCTATAACAAATTAATAGTAATAATAATAAAGGGGCCAGCAGGTGGTATGGGGTTTAAGGCACTGGACTCCCACATGACCAGACTTGGTTCAAATCCCAGACCTGGCAGCTCTGTGTGTGTGTGTGTGTGTGTGTGTGTGTGTGTGTATGTGTGTGTTTGTCTGTGTGTGTGTGTGTGTGTATCTGTTGAGTACACATGCCCTACAGAAAATTTAAAAATAATATAAATAAGTCTTAAATAATAATAAAATTAAATAAATAATTCTTTAGAATAAATAGATAGATAATAAAAACTGAGTATAACATAAAATCCCTAAGTGCACAACAGGGTACCCAAAGG
>NW_006159650.1:3724611-3742728 GCF_000334495.1 Tupaia belangeri chinensis
CTAACTTAGACCACCCCACCAAAAAGCCTAGATGTATGCATAACTCTTCTTTCATAGCACAAGACACACAAATGTTAAATTCTAAAATTAGCAGAATATTTGTTTCTATTTGGCATAACATAATCAATATTAAAATATTACAGTAAATTTCCACCCATAAAGGCTTAAGTGCTACAGGAACCATAAACAACTACCCTGGAAAGACACATACATAAACAGGCATCACTAGTAAAACATTTGTGGAGAGAATATGAAACACTAAAACATAACCCAAAGAAGGCACAAAAGGAGAAGGAAAGGCATAAAGAACTGAAAGTATAAAGAGAAAGCAATTAGAAATGTGTTAAATTCTAACCTGATCATACTAACAATGTTAAACATAAACAGTCTATACATTCCAATTAAAATTAACAGACAGGTTATCAGATTGGATATGCACCTACAATGAAGATATTTTAAACATAAAGACAGATAAAGAATCAAAGATTTTATCATGCCAACATTTATCGAAAAAGCTGGACCGGTAGACTCCCTAATGACATTGCAGTTAAGGAGGCTGAATCTCACATGACCAACTGTATGGTTCAAGTCCTGGACCTGGTGGCTTGAAAAACATGCCAGGCACCTGTACATGCATGCCCAAAAATCCCAAGAGAAGAAAGAATGGCCCTAAGGTGGTGATTTCTCACTTTCTCTCTCTCCCCTCTCCACTGCCTCTATCCTGCTCTGCCCTGCCCCAGTTTCTCTCCAGTGAGTATACGCGTCCTATGATAAATGTCAAAAATTACAACAACAAAAAAAAAGGTGTATTCATTTCTGGATCAGCCTTTGAATGCGGAAGCTAAGCACCGTGCAAAGAAAGCCAGATCCTACATGGCTGATCATGGTTCAAATCACAGCCACCAGCAGTTTTAAACACTTGTCAAGTGTATTTTGGGCACACATGCCCAAAATCCCGACAAGATGAATAAGTGGAATAAAAAAAATTGTGATGTGACCATGCCCCACTGGAGGTTGCTTTATCTGTCTCTCTCTCTCACACACACAAGTGGACATACCCTCTGGCAATAAAAAAGTGTGTTAATTCCTTCCTTGGTGGGAAGACGGGTCCACCCTAAAAAGGTCCCCAACCCTAGGCTCAGTCAGTCAGCCGGGGTCATGGGCATGTACAGGGAAATTCTAAGACAGGAACCAGGGACCTTCTCATATGGCTTCAGCATCATAAAAACACAGCATTAACACAGTACCTTCCCATAAAGGATCATCAATTATAAAGAAAAAAATAGCAACGTCACAGAACTGTGGCATATACCACCTTAGGCAAGTATTCAAAGACATTACCAATAATCAGACAAACTACAATCATAAGCATACTAATGTGATGCCCTACGACTACAACATCATTTATGTCATATTTGGTCAAAAGTGCCTAACCTGAATTTAATCAAGAACGAAAGAATCCAAACTGGGGGAACCAGCAGTTAGCTAATGGCTGTCACTGGACTCCCACGTAGTCGACCGCGGTTTGCATCCTGGACCCGGTGGCTTTAAACTCACATCGGGCGCATGTGCGTACGTGCCCAAGATCCCGAGAGGAGAATGGAGAAGAAGAGATTGCGGTGTGACCATCCTCCCTGGGGGGTGATTTCTCGGTTTCTGTCTCTTAATGTGTCTCTGTCTGTCTAGCGCACGCGCCCTATAGCGAAAAAAACTCTCAAAAAAAAAAAAAAAAGAATCCAAACTGAAGTACTCTATAATTCCAGGCCTGTACTCTTCAAGATATCAATATCCTAAAAGTCAAAAGCTAACAACCTAAGATTGAGGAGACTAAATAAATATGACAACTGAATTCCAAGCATAGTCCCAAAACAAATCAGTAGAGAACAAAAAAAAACTATAAACATAGATTATGAGAATGAATAGTAAGATCTGATTACAAACTGTAAGTTTGATAATATTATTTGATTATTAAATGTCCTAATTTTAGTAATTGTTTATGGTTACATGAGAGAATATTGTTCACAAAAAATATATACTTAAACATTTAAGGGTAAATAGGAATGAGGTCTGGAACTCAAGTCACAAATGGTTCAAAACAACATGTATATTGTCTTTTGGGGTGTTTTAAATAATTATTTTATATTTATTATTACTTTTTAAAAATTTGACCGGAGAGAGACAGAGACAGGGAAAGCGAGAAAGTAAACTACCAGGTCCGACATTCGAACTATGGTTGGCCATGTGAGAGTCCAGTGCCTTAACCACACCCCCTGCCAGCCCCATTGTTTTTATACACATACATACACACACACACACACACACACACACACTCTCTCTCTCTTACATACGGCTATTAGAAAAGTCACGATGCATTTCTGCACAGAAAAATACATGACTCTTCTAATGACCCAATATATAACAAAGTATTAATGATTGGTGAACCTAGAGGTATGGAAGTTTCTTGTATTCTTCTTCAAATTTTCCAAATAAAATGTTAAAAATAAGCCAGTTCCATAGCATAGTGAAGGGAGCTAGATCTCACATGGCCAACCAACATGCTTCCTACTTGAAAAACAAGGCAAGGAGGCAAGGGGGACTAGTAGATAGCGTAATGGTTACATCACAGGACTCCCAGGTAGTTGACCATGGTTCAAGTCCAGGACCCAGTGACTTAAAACACACCAGGCAAGTGTGCATGGAAGCCCAAGATCCTGAGAAGAAGATGGAAGAGAAGGACTGCGGCACTGACAACCCCACCTGGGTAGTGATTTCTTTCTCTCTCTCTCTCTCTCTCTCTCTCTCTTTCTCTCTCTCTCCAGCGAATGCATGCGCCCTATAGCAAAAATCTCTTTAAAAAAAAGAGAAAAAACCAAGGCAAGGCAGGAGCCACCCAGTGGCATCGTGATTAAGGCACCAGTTCCCACAAGGCTGACTTCACGGTTCGAGTCCTAGACCCGGCAGCTTGAGAAACATGCCAGCATGTGTGCGTACAAGCCCAAAATCCCAAGAGGAGAATGGAAAAGAAGGGATTGTAGCATGGATATTTCCTCTAGGAGGTGATTTCTCACTTTCTATCTCTCCAACTAGTGTATGCACCCTATGGCAAAAATCTAAAAGAAAAACAAAAACAAGCCAGGTGCCTATGCATAAGTACTCAACATCCTGACAGAAAGGAAAATGAAGGAAAAGGGACTGCAGCATGACCACATCCCAGTAGGGAGTGCTTTATCTTTCTTCTCTCTCCCCTTCTCTGGCAAGGGCACCCACCCACTAGCAAAATTAAAGAAAAAAGTTTTTAAAAACAAAAACTCCACACTTACTTGTTGCCACATAGCCGAGCTGTGGAACCAAATGTTCATCAGCAGAATTTTCTCGGCCTGGTACTAACCGCTGATATTTAGTTGGGTGAGGATTTCCATCTACATCTACCAAGAATGGTGGAGGCATGAGATGAGGAGCCTGTTGTGTTTGCTCATCCAAGACGTAATTGTTAGAGTCTCTAATCAGTGGTCGATAGTCAGTATGGAAGAACATCTGATCAGGAATCTAGAAGGTAAAGTTCACAGGATGACATTTTGAGGTTTATCTATGTTAAAGCAAGCAAATATTAATTAAAATTAGAATAAGGAAATCAAACCAGCACAGTTAAACTATTCCCAAAACATCCCTCAAACTACTTATTTTATATGCTATGAGAAAATATTTTAAATGACCTTTTCATATGGTTTGCTGCATCCAAAACCAAATATCAGAAGATGTCCATGTGAATCTGTACAGGCAAAATGCTGTCCATCCTGTGAAAACTTACAATCAAATACAGCTCCATGACCTTGTCCTTCAATCTAGGAAACCCAGAAGGAACAAAAAGTTAGGTCCAATTCTATGCAAGTGTTTCTGCTACATAAACATTTTTAACAGGGCTAACTTGCTACAATACATCCCTTCTGTGAAGAAAAAGTTTAAACCAATTTTGGGTTAAACACATACATCTACTAATACTATCAGAAAATAAAATTCATTTTAGACACCACTAGTCTAGAAAAAAAATCTTGAAAAATCTCCTAAACATTGGTTCTCCAAATGATTAAATAAAAGCTAAAAAAAAATCCAAAGTGAAGGCTTTCTGTGCTTCTCACAAGTGAGTAACAAGTAACTACACAAACTTTTATTTAATTATATAGTGAAAGGCTTATAACCTACCAGGTAAACAATAAAGATTAACAAAGTTTGGTATTCATGAACTAAAATCAACACTGCGGGAATTTTAAGAGTCTCTACTTCCACTCAGTAGTAAGATGGCTGACCACTAGGATGCAAAGTCTCAAGGGCACATGACACAGATGTCAGCAGCTACAGCTACCTTACTTCAAACCACGCATAGCTCACAGTTAACTTTTAAAGTGTTTATTGTTCTTTATTATTATTTTTTTTTCCTTTCAGAGTCTTGCAATGTAAGGTCCTCCTGCTTTAGCCACTCAAGTAGCTGTGACTACAGGTGAGTGGCACTGTACCCAACCAGGAATCAAACTCGGGCCTCCCATGTGTTCTCAGTCTGCCTAGTAGCAGTATCAACCAGTGCTGGGCCTTACTCTTCCTTTTTAACTGTAAATGACATTAGTTTACATTAATTTATCAACTTACTCATTTTTGCTTTTAAATTTTTGCCAGAGGGTGTGTGTGCTCATTTGGGGTGGTAGGGATGGAGAGGAGTACTCCCAATAGGTATGGTCATATCACAATCACTTCTCCATTTTTCCCTTCTTTCAGGATTTTAGACACACACAGGGGCCAGGGTGTTTTTCAAGCTACCAGGTCCAGGACTGGAACTGCACAGTCAATAATATGGGATCCAGTCACCTTACCCACCAGGCCATGAGCACTATATAACTAAGTTAGCTGTTTGGTTACTCTACAATGTACAGCTATGCATATTTGTTGTCTAGGCCTATAACTTTTTCCAATAACTAAACTTTTTGTGTTCAGTGCTAGAAAAATGAATCATTTACCAATAATTGCCAAAACAAACTCACATCTATCCCCAAATAAATCACTACTTGAAAAGTGACACTTCGTTACTGCTAAACTACACATGAATGGATATCAATCAACGAATTTAGAAAAAATAAAATGACTGGGATATTCAAAACGCACTGCTGAATAGTATGTATTATAAATTTGTATTCTCTCATAACATAAAAGGAAAAAAATTGTACAAATATTTTTTTCTCCAGTTGATTTTTAAAACATGGAAACAGATGTGCCCATATGATACTACCTCTACCACAAACAAACCTGAGCCTTTGTACCATTTTGCATCCCTGCCCTGAGGCATCAAATCATCATAAAGCAAAGTCAGGTTGGATAGGGTCAGGCAGAGAGAGCTCAAAGAATGGCAAGACAAAGATGGTGGCAGTTACTTCTCCCATCATGCATATGGACCCAACTGCACTAAAAGCTTTTCTAGGACTACTTGCTAAGAATGAAGTTTCCCCATGTGGGCAATCTCATCTAAACAGAGCAAATCAGACTAGGATTTTTACATGCAGCTTATAAAGAGCTACACGTAACAAAATGCAACCTGCAACTAGGGTCAGTAGAGGGCATAGTGGTATGTCACTGGACTCCCACATGGCCAACTACAGTTGGAGTCCAGGACCCAATGGCTTGAATCTCACACCAGGCACGTGTGCAGGCATGCCCAAGAACCCAGGAGAAGAATGGAGAAAAGGGATTGTGGCATGGCCATTCTCTCTGGGGGGTGAATTCTCACTTTCCCTCTCATTGTCTCCATCTCTTTCTTTCTCTGGCCAGTGTACACACTCTAAGGCAAAATCTCTGGGGGGAAAAGGGGGAACAAAGTGCAGCCTGCAACTAATTGTGCCTGGGAAACAATTCAGTTCCACATTACATTTCACCATGTACTGGGTCATCGGGAAAGTTCTGATGCATTTTTTTGGCCAGTAAAAAAAACATGTCATGACTTTTACAATGACCTAATGTTTATAAAATATTGCTATGTTAGTGACTGACAAGACTCCATGATTTGTCTAGCATCAGAGAATTAAGAGTCTCTCAGCTGAGCAGTAAAGACAAAAACTCAGTATCTAAGGACAATTTTTAGTATCTGGTTAGAAATAAATCATAATTGCCTACTTGAGACTTTTCAGATTCTTCTATGACATAGAGGTCATTCAGCTCATATTCTGCCTAAAGTCTGAAGTAATCAAGTTTTTGGCTTTGATAAGTAAAATTAAAGACATAATAATCTTATTGAGTTTCAAAGGCTTTAATTAAGATGACAGATGTGGGGGCCACCCAGGTGGCATGGTGGTTAAGATGGCCAGATCCCACATAGCCAACAGCATCCTTCAAGTCCCAGACTCAGGAGTTTGGAAAACATTCCAGATCTCTGTGTGCACCAAAACTCACAAGAGGGGAATGGAGCAGAATGGACTACAGTATGGTCATCCTCCAGGGGATGCTCTCTCATTTTCCACTTAGGATCCTCATCTGGCTCTACAATATTCATATGCACACACACACACATAAACACACAAAAGAAGGCTGAGAAATCCCAATGTTTGATATCAAGATGACTAGGGATGTTTACTAAACATTACTCAGTCACTACATACTATGTTACTGACAAGTTTTACATATTTTTATTAACCATCAAATATTTCAATAAATTCAAATAGTAAAAAAGGTGTGTAATTACCATAATGTTATCAATTTAAACACACAGGCTCACATTCAACACAGTAAAAGCTAAATAAATTTTGAAAGTAATTCCCATATGAATCATATAGAGAATTTCATGTATGTATGTATGTGTGGCTATTGGGTATTTGTTAGACTTTAAGTACCCAGTTACTAGAAATAAAAACTGCCAAAACATTTAGTTCAACTTCTGGCAAATCCTCAAAATCCAGATACTCTAAACAAATGCAATAATCATGCATCAAAGTCATACCTCACTTCAACTTACCATATTAAAATAATGTTTCATCTTGGTGCCTTTTGTAACATCCCATATAAATATGCTGCCATCATGTCCTGCAGATAACATAATTCTGGAATCAAAGGGATGTGTCTCCAAAACAAACACTTCATCAGCATGTCCCTTTATTCAACAAAGTCATAACATTAAGGAGGGTCTACAAGTAACTTGAAAATTAAAAAACATACTGTTACAGTGCTTAAAGGGCTTTTAAAAATGTATTAATGACAATTTTTATGTTATTATATATAAAAATTTCTAGTCCTTTGATCATTTAATAAAACTTGCTCAGTATAATAAATTTTATAGTTTCAAAAATTAAGATTACAAGTAAAAGCTCTTGATTTGTCATAGTGTATAAAAAACCATTTACCAGTAAGTTATGAAGCAGCTGTCCTGTATAGGAATTCCACACTTTGAGGACATGATCATTCACAGCTGTGACAACAATGCTATCATTCTGATTCCAAGCTATCATTGTTACTTTGGGTTTCATAAATCTCTCCTCTTCTGAAGATAAATCCCTAATTTAAAAAATATGCAATGTGTAAACTCATTTAGATGGTAGGTTATAAAGCAGTCCTTCATAAAACCAAAAATAACTAAAGAAATAAGACTATTTTATAAGCCCTAGAGAGAGGTCCTCACATCTGACTCATAACAGATTATCTAGAAACAAATCAGGGCAAAACACAGATCGGAGGGGATAATTTAAAAGCAGTTCAGAGATTAAGAGCAGAATTTAGGACACAACTGCTACTTATGAAAGCAGTTATTTCTCCCAGCCTCTTCTATTATTCCCTTCTCCTAATTCTAAATCTTTTTTATGTTTTTAGTTTGCTATAGGGTATATGTGCTTGCCAGAGAAAGACAGAGACAAATAGAAAGTGTTCGCCCCACGGGGGAAATGGCCATGCCACAGTACCCCTCTCCTCCATTCTCCTCCTGGGATTTTAGGCACACACGCCCAGTGTGATTTTCAAGCCACAGGGTCTGAGATTCATACCACATAGTCAGCTATGTGGTATCCAACTGCCTTGACCTCCACGCTACCTAACGGCTCCCAAAGCTAACACTTTCAACTGTTTCTCCCTCCAGAGAAGTAAAGACATTTTAAAAAACAAATGAAAAAGGGTAATTTATCCTCACATCTCCCAGGTCTAGAAAGATACCTGCAACACTCTCTATTTGTTGAACTGTAAGACTGTGCTCATCTCTTTATACTTACCTACAGTCTACTCCTATAAGCCCCTGGAGAAGAATGGTCTTGGATACACATCTCTGCAGTGTTTCATAGCCTTTATAAAAGTTATACATGGGACTAGCAGATAGCATAATGGTTACATCGCTGGACTTCCACATAGTCGACCACGGTTTGAGTCCCAGACCTGGCAGTTTAGAACTCACACCAGGTATGTGTCTGTGCATGCTCAAATCCCAAGAGGAGAATAGAGGAGAAAGTATAGTGGCATGGCCATCTCCACAGGAAGTGGTTTCTCACTTTCTGTCTCTCCGTCTGTCTTTCTGGCAAGTGCACATGCCCCATAACAAAATCTCTCTCAAAAAATAAAACTGTACACAAAGTTTCTCTGTAACTCTAGTAGTCAATAATAAACATTAAAGGGACCAGCAGGTGGCGTGGTGGTTAAGGCACTGGACATTCCCACATGGCCAACCAGGGTTCAGGTCCTGAATCTGGTGGCTTGCTTTCTCAATTTCTCTCTCTCTCTCTCACCCTCTGTCTCTCTCTGGTCAAACTAAAAAATAAATGAATGAATAAATAAAATAATTATTTTAATAATAATAATAATAAACATTAAAAGGATGAGAGGAAAGGCCAAACTCATCCTGAAATCATAGCACACATTCTAAGAAATTGTATGTATCTAATATATATTTTAATTAGCGAAGAAAACCACCTTGGGACTATAGAGTAATTGCTCCATAACAGCTATCTATATTATATCAGCACAATGAAACTCAGAAAAGAGAATAATTCTGATTAGATTGGTAGGGAGAAAGAACACAGAGTAAAACAGAATAAAGCCTAAGGTTGCGCTCTTCACTTTAAACTACAAGGCTTTTCTGGTTAATAATCTTGAAATTACTACAGACACATTGCTTTTTATCAAGTTCATGAGCCAAGATTAGAATATTTTAAAACAAACATCTGAGGCCAGCTGATGGTGTGGTGGTTGAGGCAGCTAGATCCCATATGACAACTGCATGGATCAGGTCCTGGGCCTGGCAGCTTGAAACAAGAGCCAGGAACATGTGTGTATGCCCAAAATCCTGAGACAACAATGGAGAAGGGACTGCAGCAGGGCCACCCCACCAAACTGATTTCTCACCTCGCCACTGCAGCCAGCACACATGCCCTATAGCAAAAACTAAAAACAAACAAAACTAACATACATATCATCTATCGATTCTTACAAACAGAAAAAAAAATGCTTTCCAAGATTTGGAAAATAGTAAAACTTTAAATGAGAAAAGAGTATTACCATAGGTGAAAGAAATTATAGGAAAAGGTTCCTTGATAATGGAATATGCAATCAAGAAAACTAGGCAGTTTTTCATCTCAAATAATTTGGGAACCAGGTAGTGGTGCAGTGGTGATGCACCTTGACCCACATGGCAAAGTCCTGGGTTCTCATTCTGGGATATACCAGAGTGCACCAGGCATGCACACACATGCCTATGAAATTCAGGCCAGAAGAAACTGAGGATGGGTAACAACATAAAGACACTGGTAGGGATGCCTGTCTCTCCGTCTCTCTCTCGTGGAAGAAATAAACTTTAAAAAACTTTTATTACACTCAAGTTTTTTAGTTCTTTTTTTTTTTTTAAGATTTTTTTTTTCCCATAGGGCATGTGCTCTCACAGGAGAGAAACAGAGGCAGTGAGGGGTAAAGTGAGAAATCACCCCTCTAGAAGGAATGGCCACACCGCAGTCCCTTCTCTTGGGAGTTCAGGCACACACTCACATGGACCCGTTGTGATTTCCTTTTTTTTTTTTTTTTTTTTTTTTTTGAGGGGTTGTTTCCAAGTGCGCTCGGCAAAAAGACAGAGACAGAGAGAAAGCAAGAAATCACCCCCCGGGGGGGATGGTCATGCCACAATCCCTTCTCTTCCATTCTCCTCTCAGGATCTTGGGCGCACACGCACCTGGTGTGAGTTTAAGCCACAGGATCCAGGACTCGAACTGCGGTCAATTACATGGGAGTCCAGCGAGCGACATAGCCATTATGACATCTGCTGGTTTACACCTGTTGTGATTTCTGGGCCACCAGCCTGGGACCTGAACCAGTCAGCCATGTAAGACTTGAGTCCAGTGCCTTAACTACATCACCTGCTAGCCCCAGGAGCTTCAGCTTTAAAACTTCAGTGGAGAAGCCAGCAGGTGGCACAGTGGTTAAGGCACTGGACTTCCATCCACATGGCCAACCACAATTTGAGTCCTGGACACAGTGGCTTGAAACTCACACCAGGCACATGTGCGGACATGTCTAAAATCCAAAGAGGAGAATGGACTGTAGTGTGGCTACTGGCCCCGGGGGTAATTTCTCACTTTCTTGTTTTCTGGGTCTGTATGTATCTCTGGGAAGAACACGCAGCCTACGGCAAACATCTTTCCAAAAATTAATAAATAAATAAAACTTGAGTAAAGGGGCCAGCAGGTGGCAGAGTAGCTAAGGTACTGGACTCCCACATGGCCCACCATGAAAATCACACCAGGCACATGTACATAAGTGCCTCTCCAAAAAAAGAACTATAAGTGCATGTTCTCACTCACTGTAAAAGCCAAAAGATTAAAAAATAAAGTTGATGTTCCTATTTTGCCTATTAAAATAATTGTTCATAGGTGAATATGAGTTTGAACCATCTTCACTTCCATCCCCTCCATTATTCAACTAATCGATTTACTTTCATACTGAGATTCTTCCGAATATTCAGAAGTAACGTTTTTTATATAATAGTAAAGATATTTTTAAACAATTATTTAATTTTATTTGTTATTATTTTTTCATTTGTTATGGGACCCATGTTCTCACCAGAGACAGACAGAGAGAGAGAAAGTGAAAAAGCAAGCCACCAGGTCTGAGACTCGAACTATGGTTGGCCTTGTGGGAGCACCTTAACCACCACATCACCTGCTGGCCCCAAGATTTTTTTAACTTGTTAATAAGGGATAGTCAAATTTCCAGTACATACTCTTCCCAGTCCCCAACATAGGTAATTCCATAAAAATATTAAGATCAAATTTATTTTAAAAACTTAATACAATTCTCTGAGCTACATACAGCAAAGAACATGTCAATTTCTTTTGGGTTGTCAGAAAAGTCATGATGCATTTTTGCAAAGAAAAACATGGAAAAAAATACATCATGATTTTTTAACAACCCAATAGTACTGTTAAAAAAAAAAGGCACGATTTCCAAATGACAAATAAAGATTTCTCAGAAAAATTAATACAAAAAAGTATATTTAACTTTGAAAACAAACTAAAATTTCCAAGAATGCTTAAGACAGGGAGTCTAAATTCTCAGATAATGAAACAAATTCGGAAATGTTAAATGATGCTCTCAAAATTACACAGCTACAAAAACAGCTGAAGTGTATCTGAGCCAAAGCCTGACTCCAAAATACATGTTCTTTTCTACTACCCATCCTATCTCCCAATAGACAGAACAAAAGGGCAATGTATTTCCAATGTGCAACATTTACCTTAGAAAGAATAATCTCAGAGATGCTCAGAACATGCTTAAAACTTCAAAGAGGAAGCCGTTGAGAAACTTGACAAGCCAAAATTTTAGAATGCAAAATTCCCACCTGCACTGAATATTGCTTAAAGAATTATTTACTTATTTCGGGAACCAGCAGTTAGCGTAATGGCTATGTCGCTGGATTCCCACGTAGTCGACCGCGGTTCGTGTCCCGGACCCGGTGGCTTAAGACTCACGCCGGGCGCGTGTGCGTGCGTGCCCAAGATCCCGAGAGGAGAATGGAGGAGAAGGGATTGCGGCGTGACCATCCCCCCTGAGGGGTGATTTCTCGCTTTCTGTCTCTATGTCTCTCTCTGTCTGTCTGGCGAACGCACACGCCCTACAGTGAAAATCTCTCTCAAAAAAAAAAAAGAATTATTTACTTATTTTTAAATTTTCTATAGGAAACTTGCACTCACAAGGGAGAGACAAAGGGAGAAAGTAAGCCACTAGGTCTGGGACTCAAACTATAATCGACCATGTGGGGATTCCAGTGGCTCAATCATCATGCCATCTGCTGGCCCTGGAACTCGATTTTTTTTTAAATCTTAACAATAAGGTGTGAGTGCTTGCTTTATTCCCAGGCTTAGCTCCAAGCTACTTTTTAAAAATCCAAAAACCCATCTAAAGAAAAATAAAATTCCTATACTCGATGCACCTGATGTAATTATGTTTTTTTTGATAGTGAGTAGTTTTAAATCCAACACCTAAGAAGCTTAACACTTTGAGCAACAGTAGTACAAGTCCATGTTGTTCTTTACTACATAATAAGAATAAATTCTTCTGTATATAAGGGATATAAGTAGCCACTTATCAGATGTGCAGTAAATAGCTGTTCTTTAGACTATAGCTCTTCAAAATAGAAGATGGCTATAATGCCCTCAACAAAATAACCGAATGTGAAAGAGAAAAACAGACACACAGTCCAGGCACCTACACTGAACCTACTTGTAACAAACACATCTACATACCCTGAGATCCTGGTGGCCATGTCCAATACAACACTTCTCCACTCCGACTGCTCAAACCTCCAAACCCGTGCTGTTCCGTCCCTACTGCCACTTAGGAACCTTAAAATATTCAGAAAAAAAGATTTTACATACTTGGTACCAAAAGCTACAATTAAAATCACAAGCAAAAAATTGTTCAATGTTGCTGTCCTGACAACAGAAGACTACAATATTAATTTAAAAGGCAAGCATTTAATACCTATCTGGACAGAAAAAAAAATCTGGATTGCTAAATCTGGCCCTATAAGACAAATAAAATGAAATAAAATGTATTTCAAGCTCAATCAGTTACTTTTCAAACAAACAGAATTTTGTGAGGACAATGTTCAAGCAGCACTTGGAGAGGGTGAAAAAAATAGGAAAAGATATACTAGAAAATGAACATGGGCAAAAACTCCACTTTAAGCATCTTTAGTCTAAATTTAAATTAATTCATGTTGGATACTATAAAAATAAATCAACCTATTAATAAATCAAAGTATTAAAAACTATTATTTAGGAAAGGCACCTGACACAAACTGGGGGCTAGAAAGGAAGCAATTTAAGTAATAAATTACCACAGGACACATCATTGTGGTTAATAGAAAGGATTTTTTTAAGTTACACAAACATAAGGAATTTCATCATCTTTTATACCTGTTTCAGCAAATCAAACATCTAGCCAAAGAACTATGTTTGGTCACAGTAGCCAACACGCATTTAATACCTATCTGGACAGAAAAAAAAATCTGGATTGCTAAATCTGGCCCTATAAGACAAATAAAATGAAATAAAATGTATTTCAAGCTCAATCAGTTACTTTTCAAACAAACAGAATTTTGTGAGGACAATGTTCAAGCAGCACTTGGAGAGGGTGAAAAAAATAGGAAAAGATATACTAGAAAATGAACATGGGCAAAAACTCCACTTTAAGCATCTTTAGTCTAAATTTAAATTAATTCATGTTGGATACTATAAAAATAAATCAACCTATTAATAAATCAAAGTATTAAAAACTATTATTTAGGAAAGGCACCTGACACAAACTGGGGGCTAGAAAGGAAGCAATTTAAGTAATAAATTACCACAGGACACATCATTGTGGTTAATTAGAAAGGATTTTTTTAAGTTACACAAACATAAGGAATTTCATCATCTTTTATACCTGTTTCAGCAAATCAAACATCTAGCCAAAGAACTATGTTTGGTCACAGTAGCCAACACAAACTACAATTCTGAAAACGTTTACACCTCATATGTTTCTTCCCAGTTCCAGACACTTTTAGTTCAATTAATACATTTATTAATAAGTGCCCACAAATATGCAAGTGAAAGTGACTATAGTCAATCATGTTGTTCATTTCAAAATTGCTGAGAGCAAATTTTAAATGTTCTTCCCACAAAAAAGTGAGTATGTAAGGCAATGAATCCGTAATCATTTGACAATGTAAACATGTATCACGATGTACCCTATAAATACTACAATCATTTGTCAATTAAATATACCATAAAAGAAAAAAATATATACATAGTGATACATTAGCTATATTTATATATAGTATATTGCATTTGCCTAAAAATACACACAAATACAAACACATACTTACCGGTCACCATTGTTACAGAATTGGATACTATCTACTTTATCCTAGGGGAGGAGATAAAAAAAAAAAAAAAAAAAAAAAAAAAAAAGATCATCTACATAGTTTGTAAATTTATTTTTTTGTTTTTTCATAGTTTATAAATTTAAAATAATAAAAATTTAGTACTAGAAATACCTCTGGTTCACCAAGCAAGAGACCTGCTCTCATGCTGCCTAGTCATTAAACATGTATTGTACTTTTAAGTACAAATACTTTATGAACCAAATAAGACTACTAAGATACAGTTCCTGGAGATCAGCAGATAGAGTAATGGTTAAGTCACTGGACTCCCACGGAGTCAACCGCGGTTTGAGTCCTGGACCCGGAGGCTTGAAACTCACGTTGGGCACATGTGCATACATGCTTAAAATCCCAAGAGGCAAATAAAGGAGAAGGAACTGTGGTGTGGCCATACCACCAGGGGGTGATTTCTTGCTCTCTCTCTATCTCTGTCTGGTGAGCACACATACTCTATAGCAAAAATCTCCAAAAAATAAAAAATATATATATACAGTTCCTGTTTCAAACATATACGTATCCAATAGGAAAAAAAGCATAACAAAAATTAAAGCTGTACATATTTATACTTTGTTTTAAATTATTTCTGTACAAATAAAACATATGGAAAATGATCAAAGACTATAAAACAACTACGATATGTAAACTTTTTTCCCCTTTAAATTGATGTGAACCTGTATTTATCAAATAACCTCTGGGTACAGATTGGCTTCCCTGAAAAGTTCCATCAAGAGAAAAGATGACCTGATCTCCTAACCAATATTCCAGAACACTAACACATTTATCTTTCTTACTATCCATTAATCAAATAGCATTCTGATTTCATGAGCTTAATTAGAAAAAACAGGTCCATCTGAAACTATCTCACTCAGGTCAACTGTCGTCATCATCAAATTTTGGACTTAACACTAAAATAACCACTGTAAAATACCAGTACTTTAAAGATGCTAATCTGAGTTGCCTATCATATCGCTCACTCTTTAAATGTCGGGTTGTTGGAAAAGTCATGACACAGAAAAACAGAAAACTAAGTCTTGACTTTTTCAACACAATTCCCCGTATGCTTACATTAGAATTTGAACAGAATTGACAAAAGCCATATTGTACTAAAGATTTTCATTTTTATAAACATACAAAAATCTCTAAATTTTAATATTTTATCAAATGTAATTCAGCAAAATTGAGGAAAAATGTAACTTCAAATTTAAGAGAAAAGCATCACAACCAATAATTTATCTCAGAAGTGCAACTATGATTTAATATTTTTAAGTTGAATAAAATAGTATCAAAAATCTTTTCTTTTTTCTTCTAGTGAAATTTTTGCTATAGGGTACACATGCTCTCCAGAGAGAGATAAAAGACAGAGACAGAAAGTGAGAAATCATCCCCCAGGCAGAATGGCCACACCACAATCTCTCTTCTCCATTCTCCTCTTGGGTATGCATACACATGTGCCTGGCTTGAGTTTTAAGCCACTGGGTCCAGAACTCGAACTGCAGTTGACTACAAGGGAGTCCAGTGACATAACCATTACACCATCTGTTGATCCAATCAAAAATCGTTAAAATTCATGTTTCAACAAAAGGATAACTAAAATTAAAACAACATTAGACAGGCCAGCAGGTGGTGTGGTAGTTATGGTGTTGGACTCCCACATGGCTGACTATGGTTCAAGCCTTAAACCTGGAGAATTGCTTTCTCTCTTTCTCTCTGGTGAGCACACATGTTCTGTAGCAAATTAAAAAATAATAATGATAAATAATATTAAGTTAATAATTCTTTAAAAAATAAGCAAAATTAGAATAGGAACATTACAAACAATAAATCTAAACAATTTTAAAACACGGATGCTTACAGTGTGGCTCTCAAGTTCTGCAATTTTTTCAGGTGCTTCAAAACCCAAAAAGTACATTCTGATTACATGATCAGTACTACCTGTGGCTAAAAACATGCCACCTGAAAAAAAAATGTTAAGGTTAGAATACCCAATTTATAACAAATTTCCAAACAAATCATATTTCTATATTAAAATATAGAAAAAGCATATTATCTCTTATTCTGCAAGTAAGTGTATCTCAATAGATTGGTTTTCTAACTCATTATATAAAGACCTCATAAAAATAAATTTATAGCTTTAATAAACAGTTCATTCTCTCTGAAAATATTCACAGTCTCATGCTGCATTGTCCCATGTGCCAATGCCAAGTGCCACTGCTCTTGGACAAAAGGGATCCTGCTTTCTCAACATTCCATACCTAAACCTAGCCAGAGAAAATTAAAAGTTCAGATTTTAATTTTTCAGATTTTAAGTTTTCAGATGGGTTTGGGAGAAATATCTTCCATTTATTCTGTAAGGTTAACACACAAGTTCACTATATAAGAAAAAAATAGTAACCTCACCAAAATTATATGTGGAAAACAAAACTAAAGTATCAAAAAGATACAGTACAGCCTTCAAAAAGAAAAACCACAACTTTAGAACATAAGCATGGAGCACCTAGCACAGAAACTACTTAGGCAGTTCCCAACTTCTGGGTGAGAACTGATGCCGATCTGTGGCCTGTCAGGAGCAAGGCTACCCAGTGCCTCCATCCGCAGGGCTGTGTAGCAGGCAACGGGTGGCAGGTGAGCAAGGGCAGCTACATCCGTGTTTGCAGGCATTCCCCATTGCTCACACTGCTCCCTGGACGGTGCCTCTCATCAGACCAGCAGTGGTATTGGATTCTCATGGGAACATGAACCTTACTGTTATATGACTGTTTCATTGCATATTACAACACAGTAGTGGTGGAAATGGGGTAGACAATATACGTGGTGTGCTTGGGTCATCCCAAGACCATCTCCATCCAGGTCCAGGAAGGGACTGTCTTCCTTAAGGATCTTTTTGCCAGTTATCTCTTAAATCAATGACTTTACTACTAGTAGAAATCAGAGAAAGGCAGAATGAGGGAGCAGAGCACAAGAGCTAATTAAACAAACATCATAAATAAATCTAATAAACAACAGAAGTCATTTACCACCTAACTGATAAAGGTTCATAGCAAGAATGTGGTCATTCAATAAATACTAAAAAAGAAAAAAAATTATTGAAGAAGTAGTTATCTTACCAACACTAAAAGAAGAACAAAGCATTTGAACGCCTGGCCTAGGCTTTTCAGTGAATTTCAGGGGACGTGAACTTTAAAAGAAAAAGATGCTGCTTTAAAATACATTAGTTAAACACATTACTACAGTTTTAAAATACTGGTTTTAATCTAGTATTTAAACACTGTAATCTTGTTTCCATAGTACCTTATCATAGCAAGTATTTTTAAGTATACTATCATACCTAGATGGCTTTTAGAAGGTGCTGTCAAAACCTGATCTTCATGCCAGTCCTACTAAACAGAAAAGCAGACCTACTAACCTTTTTTATTTTTGCTACAGGGTGCATGCACTCACCAGAAAAAGAGAGAGAAAGAAATCCAAACCAGGGGGAATGGCCACTCTACAATCCCTTCTCCTCTATTCTCCTCTCAGGATTTTGGGTACACATGCACACGTGCCTGGCATGTTTTTCAAGTCACCGGATCTGAGACTCAAACTGTGCGGTAGGCCATGTGGGATCCAATGGCCTTAACCCACACACTATTTGCTGGCTCTGAATCCCATTTTTTAGGTGAGGTGACTAAAGCTTAGAGAGACTAAGTGAATTCAATCAA
>NW_006159650.1:3742747-3748762 GCF_000334495.1 Tupaia belangeri chinensis
ACTACTAAACATAAATGAAATATAAGCCACACATATAACTTTAAATTTTCTAGTAGCCATGTTATTTTATTTTTATTTTTTAAATTATTTTTATACTGGGTTGTCAGAAAAGTCATGACAGATTTTTTTTGTTTGTTTTTCTGTGCAAAAATGCTTTGGTATGGGCATGTGTGCTTTCCAGAAACAGAGTGAGAAAGAGAGAAAGTGAGAAAATACCCCCTAGAAGACATAACCATTTTGCAATCCCTTCGCCATTCTCCTCACAGGATCCTAGCCATGCACACACACATACCCAGCGTGAGTTTCAAGCTTCTGGATCCAGAAATCAAACTGTAGTCAACCACGTGGGAGTCCAGAGTCTTAAGCATTATGACCACTGCTGGCCCCAAAGTCTGTTTTGCTTTTTTTAAGTTGCCAGAGAGCAAGCAAGAGAAACAGAGATTACATATTGTGATCTTTCGGATAGGTTGAACTAAATTAAATAGAATTTAAAAAATACTTATTTGGGGCCAGCCCCATAGCCTAGCAGTTGAAGGAACTAGATCCCACATGGCCAGCTACAGTTTGGACCCCAAACTCAGCAGCTTGAGAAACACTCTGGGCTTCTATGTGTGCCTGTCCAAAATCCTGATAGGATGGAGAAATTCAGAAGCATTTGGTTTAAAAAAGAAAAAAGGTCCTTAATAACTGAATCAAGTAATCAATTTAAATTAATAATTCAGTTCCTCCATTATATAGCCACATCTGAAGTGCTCAATAGTCACACATGGTTAGCAGCTACCATACTGGATACAAGGTCTACTATTCATGTCCTACAATTCTCAAGTGTTCCTGCCAAAATTTCTGATTACAAACCTAACTCTACAGTTCTAACATTTTTTTAAAATGTGGGGCCAACAGGGGGCATGGACAAGTATAGTTCAAGTCCTGGATACAGCAGTTGAAACTCACAGTGGGCACATGTGCATGCAAGCCCAAGATCCCAGGATGAGAATGAAGGAGAAGGGATTGCAATATGGCCATCTCCCAGGGAGGGTGATTTCTCACTTTCCCTATCTCTCTGATGAGCATACACACCATATGGCAAAAATTTTAAAATAAAAAAAAGCAAGCCAGCCAATGGTGTGGTGGTTAAGTCTGCTGGATCCCATGTGGCGAAATGCACAGTTCAAGTGTTAGACCCCAGCAGCTTGAAAAACACACCAGGCAGGTGTGCATGCCAAAGATCCTGAGAGAGGAATAGAAAGAACTGTAGCATGGCCATCCCCACAGAAGGTGATTTTTTCACTTTCTCACTCTTCTCTCTGGTTCTTGGGTGAGCACGTGTGCCCTGTATCAAATTTTAAAACAATGTTTTTAAATGTCTCACATACGTATCTTCTAACTTTGTTTTCAAAAAAAGTGCCAAAATAGAAATGTGATTGCTTCTTGGCACCAGCAGATGGCATGATGGTTAAGGTACTGGACTCCCACAGGGCCAATTATGGTATGAGTCCTGGACCTGGTGGCTTGCTTTCTCATTTTCTCTCTCTCTCTGGCCAACTACAATATGAGTCCCAGACTTAGTGCTTGGTTTCTCTCTCTCTCTCTCTCTCTCTCTCTCTCTCTCATGGTCTCTCTCGAGCAAGCACATGTGCCTCCCTCTTTCGCTGTCTCTCTGGTGAGCACATGTGCCCTATAACAAATTTAAAATAATAAATAAAAATAAATAATTCCTAAGAAATATCTAAAAACAAATTTTATTGCTTCTTTTACATATCCAACTACCTAAAAAAGTAAACTGTAAACAGTGAATAGTCAATATAGCACATATACTATATATAATAAAAAATTAAGTTCAAAAGTAACAAGGCAACTATAATACACAATTCCTATTTATAATCAAACAGTATTTCATTAAACTAAATGATAATTACATTAAAGAAGAGAAGTCTTTAAAGAATAAAAGTCACGTACCTGAATTTCAGGGATTCTAAATCCCACTGCCAAAAACAAACTGTCCCATCAGCACCAGTGGAAACCATGTATCTTTGAGAGCCTTTGGCCAACGGGCTAAACTAAAAAGCAAGAATATATATACAGTTTCTAGAACTTCTACTTAAGTTATAATTTGACAGTTTCCCAACATTAACCTCAACTGACATCCTAAGGATGTAAAACACAAGAAATCCAAAATATAGGTAGGTATTATCATAGTGAAAATTCACAATCTAATATATAGGCAATGCGATCTCAAAAAAAATTTTTTTCAAAATAACCAGAAAAACTTTCACAAAATGAAGACTGACTTCTATCAGATACTACAGCATTTCAGAGTCTCAATAATTAAAATTGTTCTGTATAGAGGTACATTGATAGAATGACCAAAAAAAACGAAGTCCAAAAATGGACTCTAAAAAGAGTTCAGTAGGATAGGGTGCCATTTCCAATTTCTTGAGGAAACAACAGGTAACTGCATGAATGGTATTTTGACAAATAAGCAAAAGTCTGGGAAAATGAAGTTAGAGTCATTATTCACACTGTATTTGTGAATTAATTCCAAATGATCAATGATTTATTTAAAAAACAAAACTGGGGCCAGCTAGATGATACAGTGGTTAAGGAGGCTGGACCCATGTAGCCAGAGGCACTGTTTGAATCTCAGACTCAGAAACTTGAGAAACACTAAGGGCATGTTTATATGCAAGCCTTTGGGCTTGCATCCTAAGAGGAAAATGGGGGAGAAGGAATTGTGGTGTGGTTGCCCTCCTGGGAGGTGATTTCTCACTTTCTCTCACATGTTTAAGAGCACACATACTACTGCAAACTAATTTAAAAAAATCTTCTCGGGGCCAACTGGGGGCCAGCAGCTGGCGTAGTGGTTAAGGGTGCTGGACTCCCACATGGTCACCCACAGTTCGAGTCCTGGATCTGGCGGCTTGCTTTCTCACTCACTCTCTCCCTCTCTCGTGCTCTGTTCCTCTCCGGTCGAATTAAATAAATAAATACATAAATAAATAAAGTTAAATAAAAAATAATTCTTGAAAAAAAAATCTTATCTGTCTCTCATAGAGGAAGAAATATATATATACACACACACACACATATATATAACATATATATATTTCTATATACATATATATATTAAACTGAGTAGACATTACAACAAAACAGTAAAATTTATGACTTGGCACAGAATACTTTAATCATGCTAAACCTGTAAGTCTATGTAAAACATCTTTTACATTAAGTTACCTATGTTCTAAATCAAATTTACAGATACAGAAGCATTATGTTATTTTTTTAAAGAATTATTTTTTATTTAACTTTGCTTATTATTATTTTCAAGTTTGATCAGAGAGAGATGGGGGAGGGGGAGTGAAAAAACAAGCCACCAGGTTCAGGACTCAAACTGCAGTCAGCCATGTGGGAGTCTAGCACCTTTAACCAGCATATCACCTGCTGGTCCCCAGCGCTATGTTATTTTTATCCCACTTATATCTTTATCTATTCCTGAATTGACACCATATTGTTTTCTTAATACAGCATTTTAAAATATCTGACATGGCTAAACGCCTTTTTTTTGTTGGCTATTTCTGCTTATTTTTCTCAAGAGCTTGATGGCTGGCTACATTTCATTAAAACAATTTTAGTTTCAAATGTATACACCATTAGAGCACAATCTGTACAGAAGACATATCTACAAAACTAAATCTCCTACTTCAAAAACACAGGAGGCATTTCACTTACTTAGGCTACTTCCTCCCCCTACTAAGAGTTCTGCCATTATTTTTAAGACTTTTCTTCATATACATTTTTTTCCTTTTAACTTTATTCCTGTCTCAAGAGTTTTGTAACTACTGTATATTATATTTTTCATCCACTGTATTTATTAATAATTGGTTATTCATGGTATATAGTAAAGTTCTGGCTTCAGGATAGAGGTCCTGTATCTGTTTTATTAAGCTCTCAGCAATTCTAACAGCTTTTAATAAAACTCACTAATGAGATCGTTAGGCTTTTTTAATTTTTTTGTAGATTTCTGCCATAGGGCATGTTTGCTACCTGGAGAAAGAGGGAAAGTGATAAGTCACCCCACGGAGCGTATAGCCTTGCTAAAATCTCTACTCCTCTATTCTCCCCTTGAGATTTTGAGCATGAACACACACACACGTGTACATACACATTTCAGCATGTTTTTCAAGTCTCCATGTCCAGTACTCAAACTGCAGAGTCGCCCATGTGGGATCCAGCACCTTAACCACCATGCCATCTGGTGGCCCACCAACAGGCTATATTTTTAATCTTTGAAGACTTCCTTTTACTGTTTCAGGGTTTTGTTTTGTTTTGCCTTTTTAGGTTTTTGCCCATAGGGTATGTGTGCTGGCCAGAGATAGAGAGAAGCAATGAGATATCAAGAGAGAAATCACCCCCCAGGGAAGATGGTCATGCTATAATCTCTTCTCCTCCATTCTCCTCCTGTGATTTTGGCATGCACACACACCCAGTAGGACTGTCAAGTTACCAGATACAGGGCTTAAGCTGCAGTGAACCATGTGGCAGTCCAGCACATTAACTGCCATGCCACCTGCTGGCCTTCCTTTTACTGTTTCTAAGTAACAACACTTCCTCAAATGTAGTATCACTGACATACAGCCATGTTTTATCAATCACACATGAAATCATTAATCAATGGAATATGCATTCCTGGATATTAAAAAAGGGTCTAATTTTGGGGGGGCAGGACCCGTAGCCTAGAAGTTAAAGGAGCTGTGGGACCAGCAGGTAATGTGGTGGTTAAGGCGCTTAATTCCCACATGGCTGACTGCGGTTCAAGTCCTGGACATGATGGCTTGCTTTCTCACCTTCTCTCTCTCTCTCTGATCAGCACGTGTCCTACAGCAAACTTAAAAAAATAATAATTTTTTTAAAAAACAAAGAAGCTTGGGACCAGCAGTTGGCATAATAGCTATGTCGCTGGACTCCCACGTAGTCGATCACGGTTCGCGTCCCGGACCCAGTGGCTTAAAACTCACGCCAGGCGCGTGTGCATGCGTGCCTAAGATTCCGAGAGGAGAATGGAGGAGAAGGGATTGTGGCATGGCCATCCCCCCTGGGGGGTGATTTCTCGCTATCTGTCTCTCTGTCTCTGTCTGGCGAGTGCACACGCCCTATAGCAAAAACCTCTCCAAAAAAAAAAAAAACGAAGAAGTTAATGGAGCTGGATCCTACACAGCTGACCACAGTTGGAATACCATATCTGACATCTTGAAAAATATGCTAGCATACATACTCAAAATCTCAACAGGATGGAGAAATGTAGAGAAAATTATGACATGACCACACCACAAGGGGGGGGGGGTGGCTTGCTCTCATGTGCATGTCCGGTGAGTACATCACTCTGGCAATTTAAAAAAAGAAAGTCTCATTTTGATGAATCCTGTTTAGAAGAACTATAATTTCACAAAATCCCTTTTGCATTATGATTTCCTGCTATAACCGTGGGTTAAAAGCACAGTCTTGGTGGTATAGGCAGTAGTATACCTAAGTGAGGTGTAGGAAACCACATGATCCACCACAGGCTCAGATTCCCAGCATAACTGACCTGAAACATGTGTGTGTGTGTGTGGATGTGCATGCATGCACACAAGATCCTGATTAGCTGGAGTACTGGGGGAAGGGGATCACAGCATAATGAAACCCTGCCATGGATGCTCTTTCTCTTTTTTGCATCTGTGAACTCTCTATCATGAATAAAATAAACTTCATTTTGAAGTTGTCTTAAAATCCACACATTTTGAGTGACTAACTAGCATTTAACACATTCCAAGGAGCTTAATAACTTTTATACCTATTTAGTAGCAAATTAGGAGTCTTTTTTTTTTTTGGATAGGTATTTGCTACAGGGCGCATGCACTCACCAGAAAAAGAGACAGAAAGCGAGAAATCACCAAGCCGCGATCCCTTCTCCTCCATTCTCCTCTCGGGGATCTTGGGCGCATGCGCACGCACACACACACACGTGCCTGGCATGAG
>NW_006159650.1:3748853-3771026 GCF_000334495.1 Tupaia belangeri chinensis
TTTTTTTCTTTTTTTTTTTTTTTTTAAGAGAGATTTTTTTTTTTTCTCTATAGGGCCCGTACACTTGCCAGAGGACTGAGAGAGAGAGAGAGTGAAAAATCAACCCCTGGGGGGGATGGCTATACCACAATCCCTTTTCCATTTTCCTGTCAGTATTCTGGGCATGCACATATTCATTTCTGGCGTGAGTTTCAAGTCATCAACTATGCATGAGACCAGCACCTATACCACAGCACCACCTGCTGATGTGAACAGGAGTTCTTAATGTATCCTGAATCTCTGCTTTGTTATTAAAGAACATATTAATGGGACCAGCAGGTGGGGTGGTGTTTAAGAGTACTGGACTCCTACATGGCTGACAGAGGTTCAAGTCCAGGACAGGTGGCTTACTTTCTCACTTTCTCTTTCTCTCTTCCTTTCTCTCTCTGTCCATCTCTTGTCAGATTAAAGTTGAGTAAAATAATTCTTTAAAAAAACGCCATATTGAGGGACCAGCAGTTAGCGCAATGGCTATGTCGCTGGACTCCCACGTAGTCGACCGTGGTTCGAGTCCCGGACCCGGTGGCTTAAACTCACGCCGGGTGCGTGTGCGTGCGTGCCCAAGATCCTGAGAGGAGAGTGGAGGAGAAGGGATTGCGGCGTGGCCATCCCCCCTGGGGGGGGTGATTTCCTGCTGTCTCTCTGTCTCTCTCTGTCTGTCTGGCGAGCACACGCGCCCTATAGCAAAAACCTCTCAAAAAAAAAAAAAAAAGCCATATTATTCAAAGGTAATCTGCCCCCCTATTAACTGTTACATGTAAATGTTTCCTTTTCATATGCACATTCTAGACAAGCTATTGTCTGTGGAGGGAAATGTAAAATTCTCTTTAAAAATTCACCATATTAACCATTTTAAAGTCAACAATTCAGTAGTGGTTAGTACATTCGCAATGTGCAAACATCATCATTATCCAGTTCCTGAGCTATTATTTCATAAGGTAAACTGCAAATTGTTTAGGCTTTTCATCCTCTTGTTTTTTGGAGGCTGTTTTTGGCAGTATTTGCTATACGGAGTGTACATTTGCCAGCAAGAGATAAAGTGAGAAAGCAATCCCTGGAGGAAATGGCCACACCACAATCCCTGTTCTTCCATCTCCTCAGCATTTTGGGCGCACACGTACACGGCTTGATCTTCAGGCCTCCAGGTCCAGGACTCAAGTCACACAGTCAGCCATGTGGGATCTAGTGCTTTAACCTCTATGCCAACTACTGGCCCCTGGGATTTTTATAGTAGGCAACTGAACTTTCAGAAAATGAGAATTCTATCTTTTTCTTTCCAATATTTTATATATTTTAGCTCTTTCCCACCTAGCAGTACTTGCTATGATAATGTAGAACAGTTATAGTAGCAGTGTTCTGTTTGTTTTCCTTAAACTTTTTGGGTTTGGTTTTTGACAGAAGGCACATCCACTCACCAGAGAGAGAGGGAAAAAAACCACCCCAATGTGTGGCATGATCATGCCACAATCCCTTCTCCATTTCTCCAGCCTTTCAGGATTTGGGGCATACATGCCCATCATGTTTCTTAAGCTGTCAGAAGCAGGATCTGAACCATGCAGTTGGTCATATGGGATCTGGCTTCCTTAACCATCAGGCCACAGTATCCCAAACATCTTTACACCTGTTTAATCTATGTAAAACTTGTAATAATAGTACATTACGCACTCATATGCCAGACACCAAAATTCACTAATGGTTAATAGTTTGCCACACCTGTCTCTTGATGTAGCAATCAGTATTAATGAAGATATAACCATTTGGTACGTTGTACGTAAAATTGTCAGTATGTATCCTTTAACAACATCTTCCTCCATAACTTTAATAGTTATTAACACTTAAGAAATTCAATACTGATACAATACTATTATCTAGTACACATTCTGTATTTCAACTTCCCTAACTTGTCAAACATCCATTTTTTAGTTTTTCTGTCCTAGAACCAGAACCCAGACCAACACTCACACTGCATTATGCTTGCCACATTCTCTGAGGTTCTATAAGGAACCGTTTTCTCACTTTTTTTGTCCTTCTTGAAAAAGTATATGATATTTGTTGTGCAGACTGTCAATTTGGATTTGTCTACTTCCTCATGAAATTCAGATAAACATTTTTGACAGAAATATCAAATAGATGAAAAATATTGCTAACTATAGATTCAATGCATTTCATAGTTAGACATCTCAAATTCTCTTCTTCTATCAGTCTTGATTAGTGTTTTCCTGAGTATTCACTTTCAATTCTCTTGCTTATAATATTCTCTTTTATGTCTGAAGGACCTGTACTGACATTCCTTTTACAAATCTGACTAATGGGTCATTTGTTAATATTTCTTTTTTATTCCCCTATTAATCTGTCTTTTACCAATATTTTTAGTCTTTCAAGAAATTTTAGCTGTTGGGACCAGCAGTTAGTGTAATGGCTATGTCGCTGGACTCCCACATAGTCAACTGTGGTTTGAGACTCGGATCTGGCAGCCTAAAACACACTGGGCACGTGTGTTTTAGAGAAGAGAATAGAAAAGGGATTACGGTGTGGCCATCTCCCCTGGGGAGTGATATTTTACTTTCTGTCTGTCTCTGTCTCTCTGGTGAACACACGCACCCTATAGCAAAAAATCTCTTTAAAAAATAAGTTACTTCCCAGGTCAGGTCCCAAGTTGGTAAAGGGAGCCAGATTCCACACTGCCAACTGTGCAGGAGATAAATCTTGGTCCCGGGTGACTTGAAAAACACACCAGGCACCCACATGCATGCTTGTCCAAAAATCCCAACACACTGGAGAAATGGAGGGGCCCACAGGTGATATGACGGTTAAGGCACTGGACTCCCACATTGCCGACTGTGGTTCAACTCCTGGACCTGCTGGCTTGCTTTCTCAATTTCTCTCTCTCTGGTCAAATTTTTTAAAATAAATTAATAAAAATTTTTTTAAAAAGAGAGAATGGATAAATGGAGGCGAACACACTGTGGCATGAACAAACCCACCAGTGTGTGTGTGTGGGTCCTCCACCCCAACCCCCACATGCACATGAGCCCTTTGACAATTTTTCTAAAAACATTATTTGCCTTAAAAAGCCTATATACCTGATATTAGTATAACTATACTCATCTTTTTTAGTTTATGTCTACACGGTAATTTATTGCTTTCAACCTCTCGGCTTCTGCAAAACCTTATATAAAAGATAAAACATGGGCCAGCAGATGGTATAGTGGTTATTTTGCAACTCCCACATTGCCAACCATGGTTCATGTCCCAGACCCAGCAGTTTGAAATTGAAACTGGGTGCCTGTGTGCGTGCCCAAAATCCCAGGAGGAGAATGGAGAAAGGACTGTGGATAGCTATCCCCCTTGGGAGGTGATTCTCACTTTCTGTCTCTCTAGTGAGTGCATACACTCTACAGCAAAAATCTCTCTCAAAAAGGAGGATAAAACATACACCCAAGTTCCATCTTCCAGCTAAATCTGAAATCTCTGTCTCTTATTTGGACCATTTCAAGCATTTACAAAAAACACTTATGCTTATGGGGCCAGCAGGTGACATGGTGATTAAGGGCGCTGGACTTCCACAAGGCCAACTGTGGTTTGAGTCCTGGACCTAGTAGCTTGTTTTCTTTCTTTCCCTCCCTCCTTCCTTCTCTCTCTCTCTGTCTCTCTCTGATCAAGTTACAATTTCTTAATTAATTAAAGTTAAATAGAATAATTCTTTAAAAAAAAAAAAAAAAAAACTTTATGCTTATACCAACATGTGACCATATCCTAGTATCACTGCAATAATGTTACATTCGTTGTTTCTTTTTTACTACTCTCTTGCCTTCTACTTTTATCTTTTTTAAATAAGTCCATATTTCCTGCCTCTATGACCCTGGTAGTTTTGTATTCTCTTATCCTTTCAACTGCTTAGAAATGCTAAAGATTATGGAATACATCTTCATCTTAAAGTTTAACATAAACCTTGGCATAGTAGTTAAGGAGGCTGGATCTCACATGGCCAAGTGCACAGCTCAAGTGCTTGAAAAACCCCTGAGGCTCACGCACATAAATACCCAAAATCCCAAGAGGAAAATGGAGGTGATGGGATTGTGGCATTGCCATCCTCCCTAGGAGGGTGACCACTGCTCTTTTATTTTCTGTGTGTGTGAAGCACACACACCCCATAGCAAAAAATAATAATAATAAAACATAAAAATCCTCAACAACCTACCATAAACTTGTACTTTCAACTTCTCAAATAATGCAAAGATCTTAGAATAGTAAAATAATCTCCTCCTAACATATATGCTATTGTTTAATTTTGGACATATTTTAAACCCCGGAAGATGTCATGCTTGTTTTATAGTCAACCTTTATTTCCACTTATCCATATATCTATTTATGGTAGTTTGCTGTAGGCACTTGTACTCACCAGAGAGAGAAATGGGGAGAGGGTAAGTGAGAAATCACCCTCCAGGAGGGGTGGCCATACTGTAATCCCTTCTCAAATCTCCTCTCAGGATTTTGGACAGGCACATACATACCCAGCATGATTATTTATTTAATCTTATTTATTCATTCATTTACTTTAATTTGATCAGAGAGACACAGAGAGAGAGAGAGAGAAGTAAAGTGAGAAAGCAAGCCACCAGGTCCAGGACTCGAACCATGGTCAGCCATGTGGGACAGTCCAGCCGCTTAACCACCACACCACCTGCTGGTCCTGCATCATTTTCAAGCTGCTGGGTCCAGGACTTAAACCATGCAGTCACATGGGATCCAGCCCCCTTAACCAATGTGCCAACTGCTGGCCTGTACCTTCTTACATTTCCATGCTTCTGCCTGGAATCACATCCCCTCTCCACCTGAAGAATACTATTGGGTCAGCCAATCGAATGGTGGTTAAGGAACCTGGACCCCACGTGACCAACCACATAGTTCGGCCCTGGTAGCTTGAAATACACACTTAACCTCTGTGTGCATGGTCCAAAATCCTGAAAAGACAGAGAAATGGAAGAATAGATACCTGTCTAAAATGCATTTACTGCACTTTTATTCTTCAATAACATTTTCAACAAAGTCAGAATGCTTGAATGGTAGTTATTTTCTAGTAACACTTTTAAAATACTACTCATATAGGACAAGCAGATAACATAATGGTTATGTCACTGGACTCCCACATAGTTGACCTTGGTTCAAGTCCTGGATCCAGTGGCTTAAAACTCACTCTGGGCAAGTGTGCATACATGCCCAAGACACCAAGAGAAGGGACTGTGGCATGGCCATCCCCTCCAGTGATGATTTCTCACTTTCTGTCTTTCTCTGTCTCTGTCTCTCTGGTGAGCTCACATGCCCTATAGTGAAAGTCTCTCCTCTTAAAAAAAAAAAAAATACTAATTTGGGCCAGACTGTGATATAATGGTTTAAGTGGTTGGAGCCCACATAGCTGACTATGCAGTTTAATACACCTGGCAGTTTTAGATACACACTGTGCACATGTGCATGCATGCCCAAGATTCAAAACAAAGGAAGAAATTCAGAAGAGATTGCAGTGTGACCAGTGTCCCCCCCCCGTGGGGGGGGGGGGGGTTGATTTTCATTTTTACTCCCCCGCCATCCCCATCCCCTGCATTCCCCCTTGAGTGTACACAGGCCTCTGGCAAAATTTTTTTAAAAAAATTAAATATATAGTGACCAGTAGATTGTATAGTGGTTATGGCACTGTGCTCCTACATAGTCTACCGTGGTTTGAATCCTGAACTTGATGGCTCTATACTTATGCCTGGCATGTGTGCATTCATACCCAAAATCCTGATAGAATGAAGGAGAAGGGACTGTAGTGTGGCCATGCCCCCCTGGGGGGTGATTTCTTGCTTTTCTGTCTCTATCTGGCAAGCACACACGCCCTAAAGCAAAAACTCTCCAAAAATAAATATATATATACACACACACACACACACACACACAAACCCTTTGTCTGCAAACTTTCACTTTTTCAATCTGAGTAACTAGCCCAGTCTTATCACTGCTCTTCTATTTTTCCCTCTACAAAAATTTTGTCTTTGATTTGTAAAGTTTTATTGTGATATTTTAATTAGTTGTAATTTTCTGCACATTCAACCCAGTTCCTTCAACAAAGAAACTGCAAGGGAATTTTTTAAAAATTGATCAAGGAGGTAAATTTATGTTTTCCGTTTGTTTTGTTTTAATCTATAGCTACTAGTTACAAGGCACAGGCTTTTTTTTGCTTCTAATTCAAATAAACAAAATTTTGCCATTTAGAGACAAATAGAAATTTACACATCAAAACTGTGTGACAATGTTATAGTTTGTTTTTTTAAGGGAGTAAAAGAAATATATATTGAAATACTTGTAGGTGAAATGATATGAAATCTACAATGTGCTTTAAATACAAGGTGAAAGGGTTTAAATACAAGGCTATGGGTTCATAGGTCCACAAGGATTTGTTACACTACTCTGTCTACTTTGCTTATGGTTCAAATTATCCTCCACGTACTACGAAAAAAGGTCCACAAGGATTTGTTACACTTCTCTGTCTACTTTGTTTATGGTTCAAATTATCCTCCACGTACTATGAAATAAATTGTTTAATATTTCAGAAAAATTTAACTTATCAAAATCCACAAGTACTAGAGCAGAAAATAATTAATCTAACACCAGTTTGAAACTGATACTCACCCAGTTAAACCATAAACCTCAAAGAAGCAAAAGTCATCCATGAAGGCTTCACATAAAACTCTACTATGTGAGTTATTTATTATAGCACCCTTAAATATGAATAATTCCTCTTGCTGTGCTAAATTTAAAACGGATCACATATTTACTAAATCTCTCTTAATTCCAAAAAGAGTTTTAAAGGAAAAGATGACAATATTTATCAAAGCTGGAAGTTTACCTGTAAAGATGTAATTGATCCTGTATGTCCGTGGAGAACAGCAACTGGGGCACAAGTTCTCAAGCACCACACTCTAATGATTTTATCACAGCTCCCTGCAGCAATCATCGTATTCTCATAGTTTACTGCCATATCTGAAATTTCTGCAGAATGACCTCTTAATGTGGATAATAGACGGCCATTATGTGTTGACCAAATCTTAACCAAACAATCATCTGAGCCCTAAGAAAAAAATACACCCAAAAACAATGTTAGTACAGTTAAGTCTCTCAAATTATTTAAAAGAATACCTATTGCATGCCACCCAAATTAAGTATCTATTATTCTTCCTCTTCCCAAATGCAGAATAATCTACAAATTTTGACTGTTATGGTCAGAACTTTATGATATAATAGTGTTTTTCTTCAAAGCAAAGAAGTCTATAGAAAAATGCTGTGAAATGTCATTTCGATGGGTCAGAGAACATTATAAACACCCATCTCCATGGGTTCCACAACTGGGAATTCAATAAACTACAGATCAAAAATGTTCCATTGTTGTTGATATGCACTATTTACCAGAGCTATGAGGGTTGCATCTGTGCTGGACATGTACAGACTTTTTATCATTATCCTTGAAACGATACAGTTTAAAAACTATTTCCACATCATTGATATTGCATTACATAGTGTAAGTAATCTAGAGATAATATAAAGTATATAGGAGGATATTCATAGGTATATGCAAATACTACGTGACTTGAGCATTTGCCAAAATAATGGACAACTGTAGAGTTTTTCCCAAAATTCTCTGCCAACTAAAAACTCAAAGTTCATGGCTCACCTCCATCAATTAACAATGAATGGTTAAATGATAAGAGTAACTTGAGCTAAATAACTGCTGAGTATTATAGGCAGAGAAATAAGATTATATGGCAATTCCCCAAAAATACTGAGAATAGCAGTCTTGTTATAAAGGACTAAAACAAAAGTTTTATATTATTAACCAGCACCCATTCATTCAACAAACATTTGTGCATCTACTCTGAATCTCTTATGTACAAACTGAAACTTCCCAGTCATTCAAGTTTAAAAAAAAAAATTAAAATAGTAAATCAAATCTGAAATATTTTCATATAGGTTTATAATTCAACACCAAAAGGTTATCTTATACTTAAGTCTATTTTCCTGGAATGGTGATTAGTCAATGTGAGAAAGAATCACCTGGAGAGGCTGTGGTGATATTTTTTGTTTGTTTTGTTTCTAATTTGGGGGGATTTTGGTTAATACATATACTTAGACTAATAATTAATTTTGGGACCAGCAGATGGTGTAATGGCTACATGGCTGAACTCCCATGTAGTCAACTGTGGTTCAAGTCCCGGACCCGGTGGCTTAAATTCATGCTGGGCGCCGGTGCATGCATACCCAAGATCCCAAGAGGAGAATGGAGGAGAAGGGATTGCAGCGTGGCCATCCCCACTGGGCAGTGATTTTTCACTTTCTGTCCCTCTGTCTTTCTGGCGAGCACATGTGCCCTATAGTGAAAACCTCTCCCTACCCCCCCAAAAAATTAATTAATTTGTTAAGTCGAGAATGAGCTCAAATATTAGGTACATGTGTTTTTAAGAATCCTTAATGATCATGTATAAAAACCATTATTCTAAATCAATGTTTCTCTACACAAAACATAATACTATCTGCAGTTCAATCACTTGGGGTACCAACTACACTTATAAATTCATAGGCCCTACAAGATCTGAGTTCAAATTTCTAAGAATGAGACACATAAACCTTAGGTCTTAGAAAATTTCCAAGATGATTCTGAAGCATACCAAAGTGCTCCAGGTACAATCAAATTGAGTTTAAAATGTTAACTCACTGTAAAGATTCTATGTCCTGTCCTATCAAATGCTACACAGTAAACAGCAGATAGATGTCCGAGAATCCTCCTGTGCATTTTTATATGCTGATACATAGTTCCTGGAAATGCTGTACTGAAAGTGGAACACCCTGTGAGCTGTTTTCCTCGATGTATCTCCACTAGGAAATAAAAATAAACAAAAATGGTTAAGGGGTAGCCAGTAGGTAAAAAGCTAAGAAAAACTCCCAAACAATTCAAGAGGGCCACAGAATCTATGTTCAAGAAATTGTAAAGTCTCAAGACTTACTATGATAAGACTGTTACTTATTAAATTTTATTAATAAGAAAACTAGAAATGTGATACTTGTTACTACTGAAACAATAAAACTTATCAGTGTTTCCCTTAAAATTTTAATATAACATTTATAGTTTGTCAAGAAATTCAAAGAATGGCTTGGGGCACCTCAAAGGCCAACCTCACTCACCAAGGTTTGGTGGGGAACCATAATTCACCGGCATTTCAGGAGGTCTTCCTCTATGAAGAGCAGCAAAGGCAGAGCCCTTCCAAACTGTGTGCCTGCAGTCTTTAAAATGAATTTTAGACACACATAAAATCTTGAAAGTTAACCCCCCCAAAAATTTTATAGAATACTTACGTATATTGCAATAAACTGTTTATTCAAAGTTTTACCAACTAAAATACTTTAACAGAAAAGACCTGGAGGTTTATTAGACTACTTCTGAAGGGAAAAAAAAAATTAAGACATCTCAGATACAGCAGCAACAACAACTAACATTTGTGTAGCACTTTACAATTGACAAAGTGCTTTCCACATACATGATCTCATTGAATCCTCACAACAACCCTGTGAGGTAGGTATTTTCGCCAGTTTACAAGTGAGGTAACTGAGGCTCAAAGGTTCCAGGACCTTTAAAATGATCCACTGCAAATGATTAGTAAAGATGGACTTATAAAACCAGATCATTTGACTCTAAGTTCTATTTAATGGCAAATAAGTATTTTTCAATGCAGAATTATATCATACAACAGTAAAGATAAAAGATCTTAATAACGACTGGTCCAACTTTTTAAAAATGGAAACTTGTGTAAGGAAAATTTAACTTTTTGACTTGTATGAAAATTCTTGACTTAAATGTTATAATTAACTTGTCCAGCTTTAAAGTTAATTTGGCTAATACTGCCAAGACCTTAGTCTCCTTAAAAAGTATTGACAAAACTAAAATAACTTTAATTGTCCTGGTATTAGGATCACAGATAATCCTTTACAGAAGAGCACATATATAAGATCTGTAAGTCTGAACACTAATTCTAAAGTTCTATCCCTCCTTGACTTACCAAGAAATGCACTAAGAAAAAATGCCTGCCTTCTCTAGGAGACAGCAGTACAACACAGGAGAAGTCATGCTGTGCTACAAACAGCTTAACAACTTAAAGAGGAAGGGAGGGAAGCATCATAGGAAAACCTCTACTGAGCCTCGGGTGCCCCAAACTAACAGGCATATTTCATTTTACATGAATGGATTCATTAGCACTATCATGACCAAAAGCAGTTACAAGGCATCCTCTTGTGGCACTAGTACAAAACAGAGAAATATGGCCCCTACCCTAGGGCAAGCTTGCTGAAGTCTTTTCTAAAGTGGGCTGGTTCTAAAGCAGTGCTCATCACAAAACAACATTGAGCTTGACACAAGAAAACAAAGGAAAATAGGCTACCCAAGTAACTGCTACATTACAACCTAAAATAGAGTAATTACAAATAGGGAAGAAGGACATTTCCTGATTAGAGCCACAGTGTGGCAAGGCTATAGAGCACAAAGAAACAACTACTACAGCTGTCAAACCAGTCGCATAGAACCAAGAGGGAAGGCTGCTCTTTCTCAGTCAAACTTTATACCAGTGGTGCATCTAAGAGGTAGGTTGCATCACATCAACAAAAAAACTTAGCAAAAAGTAATCACGGGTGAACTTGATGTATGCTAAGGATCAGGAGGACCAACAATCTTGCCCATTAGCAGTTTAGCCACGTGCATACATTGATCATATCACATACATATACTTAGTCTAAGTCATTTATACCAAGCTAACAGAAAAAAATAGCAATTCCAAACATTTCGCTAGCACAAAACTTTGCAAAAAAATTTGGTTAAAAAAAAAAAAAAACCATGCAATTTTACATTTTTGGTGCTTGTTTTCAAATGCTACTAAATTTTGAGTATCACTTACCCTTACGAAAGGGCTTTCAAAAATCTTAATATCAAGTGAAATACTTCTACTATTTAAAGAGTTTATTAGACACATACAATTACATTCAATGAAGTTGTAAGTGAGCTACAAAATGGAAAATTAAGAACTCACATTGATAAAACTTCAAACACATCTCAGAATAAATTCAAGCTTTTTTAGCTTAACATCTATATCTTTATCATTTTTTAAATGCAGAAAACCCATTAAACACTTAAGTAATAAAATGTTCTATGCTAAATGCAGAGAATATTGTAGTCCACAGCATGAGTTATAGTTACATATCACCTTTCTTCCACAATGCTCACATTACTTCACAATTATAATAATTAAGCTATTAATACAAAGCAGAACACTTCTTCAAATTAAGGTACCTTTTGCTGTACGTAGCAAAGACTGCCTTCCCGCACCAAGTAAAGACGTGACTCTTGAAATACTGGGTGGAATTTCTTTATCCAACATAGGGCCGATGCGCTGGCAGATTTGCAACAGATGATCAGGAGCCACATGCTTATTGGACAACACCTGGTTGGAAAGCAAGTTTTAATAACAACACTGTTTACACTAATGTCATAAAATAATAAATACTTAGGGATAAATCTGAAAAAACATGTGAAGTGGGACCAGCAGTTGGCGGAATGGCTATGTGGCTGAACTTCTATGTAGCCAACCACAGTTTGCGTCCCGGACCTGGTGGCTTAAACTCATGCTGGCCACATGTGTGTGCGTGCCCAAGATCCCGAGAGGAGAATGGAGGAGAAGGGACTGCGGTGTGGCCATCCCTCCCGGGGGGTGACTTCTCACTTTCTATCTCTCTCTATCTCTATCTCTCTGTCTTTCTGGCAAGCGCCTGCGTCCTATAGCAAAAACCTCCCCCAAAAAAAAAAAAAAAAATGTGAAGTCACACTGAAAACTATAAAACAGAGAAAAATTTTAAAAAGATTCAAAAGAACAATAAATTGGCCCATATATTCAAACTCATCTCAATCAAAACTCCAGTAGGATTTTTTTGTAGAAATTAACAATTTTATTCTGAAATTTACATGCAAATGGAAACAACTTAGACAAGTCAAAGTTTTTTAAAAGAACAAAAACAATACTTCAAGACTTGTTATGAAGCTAAAGTACATAAAACAGCAAGATACTGGTATATAGGCAGAAAGATCAACATGGACCAAAGGATCCAGAAGTAGACTACACGTCTACACAAATGATTTTTCTACAATAGACTACACGTCTACACAAATGATTTTTCTACAAAAGTACAAAAGCAATTCACTGGAGAAAAGACGAAACAGATGGCACTGGAAAAACTGGATATACATTTGCCAAATATAACAATAAATGAATTCAGAGTGATACCATGCATTATAAACAAAAATTATCTCAATGTGGATCCCCTAGAACTTAAAACCATAAAATGCCTAAAACAAAACACTGGAGAAAATCTTTATGACCTACAGCTATGCTACAATTTCTGATATGACACGAATGCACAATCCAAAAAAGTACAAACTGGACTTCATCAAAACTAACAAGTTCTATTCAAAAGACACTCTCAGGAGAATAAAAATACAACCATAGGCTATAACAAAATATTCACAAAGTATATATCGTATGAAAAACTTATATCAGAATATGTAAAGAACTTTGAAACTTGACACCCAGTGTTTTTAAATGGGCAAAAGGAACATAAGCTTCACCATAAAAGCATAATAACAATAGCAAACCCATGAAAAGACATTCAGTATCTTTATTCTCACTTTCTGTCTCTCTGTCTTTCTGGCGAATGCACATGCCCTATAGCAAAAACCTCTCCAAAAAAACACAAAAGACATACAGCCTGACTAATTAGAAAGTTATGGAGAGGGGACCAGCAGTTAGCGTAATGGCCATGTTGCTGGACTCCCACGTAGTTGATCATGGTTCAAGTCCTGAACCCAGTGGCTTAAAACTCATGCCGGGAACGTGTGAGTGCATGCCCAAGATCTCGAGAGGAGAATGGAGGAGAAGGGATTGTGGCGTGGCCATCCCCTGCTGTGGGGTGATCTCTCGCTTTCTGTCTCTCTGTCTCGCTGGCGAGCACATGTGCCCTGTAGCAAAAAAAAAAAAAAAAGCTATGGGAGAAAGCAGTCTTTTCTGTAAAGTTTAGGAGACTAAAATCAGGATCTTCTAGTAGTATTAATATTTAGTATTTGTCCTATATATTTGACCTTTAGCTTTCTCCCATATTTTAAGCTGCATTGAGTCACCATGTAATGGAAAATCTAGTAATTACATCACATTTCTATATAATAAACACAATAATGAAACAAAGAGGGTCTTATATAAAAAATTTGGCATCTTTCATAAGTAATTATCCTCAGATTCTAATGAGATGAATGTTTTCAACCTCTTTTCTAAGGTTTTCAAAGAAGTGACAGTTGGGGACCAGCAGGTGGCAGTGGTTAACATGCTGGACTCTCACATGGCCACTCAGGTTTGAGTCCCAGACCTGGTGGCTTGCTTTCTTACTTTCCTTCTCTCTGTATGTCTGTCTTCCTCTGGCCAAATTAAAATAAATAAATGAATAGGGTGTGGTGGTGCCCACACTACGAATAAATGAATGGTAAAATGAATGAATGAATAAAAAATTTAAACAAATAAATGAATGAATGAAGTGACAGCTAGTCCAGCCTCAAGGGCACAGGTGGTAGCATATTGAACTACAATACTGGAAGCCACATGGTCAACTATGGGTTCAGATCCCACATTGGTCCGAAAACATGCTGTGTATTTCATGCAAGATCCTGAAAGGCTGGAGGGATGGGAAAGGGTATCACAGTGTAACAAGGCCTTGGAATGTGTATGTATGTGTGCATGCATACCTTTCACATGTATATGCACTCTGTCATGATAAATGAAAAAAAAAATCAAATAAAAGCACTGTACTTGGGTCAGGAGGTGACGTGATAGTTAAGACAGCTGTATCCCACATGGCCAACTGCACGGTTTGAGTCCTGGACCCGGGAGGTTGAAGAACACACCAGTCACATGCATATGTATGCCCAAAATCGAGAAAGGAAGAAAGAACTGCAGCAGGACCATCCCCTTGTAAGGGATGCTTTCTCACTTTCCCTCTGTCTGTCTTTCCCACAAGCACAGACACCCTATGGAAAAATTTTTAAAAAATAGTAACAACCAGAGCTAAAAGGTGGTATGACGTAAAGGTGCTAGATGCCACATGGCCGACTCCACAGTTTGAGTCCCAGATACAGTGGCTTGAAACTCATGCTGGGCACATGTGTGCCCAAAATTCTGAGAGCAGAATGGAAGAGAAGGGATTGCAGTGTGGCCATCTTCCCATTGGGTGATTTCTCACTTTCAGTCTCTATCTTTCCAGCAAGCCCACATGCCCTACTGGCCAAAAAAAAAGAAATCACTTTAAGAAAAAAAGAAAGGTGGCAACTGTATTACAAAGTACAGACATCTCAGCAATTTCACTAGAGCCCAAATTCCAAACTCTGCTGGAAAGGAAAGGGAAATCTTGATCCTGCTCTCAAAACATGGAAAGACAGAGATGAATTGAATGCAATAAAGACCAGAGCCATTTGGTTATGGATTACTTTAACCCAGACCCACACACTATCAGCTTCGGAGGGAAAAAAAAAAAAAAAATAGCACATTTTGAAAATTCGTTACATAAAAGTAAAATATAATACTAGTCCAAATGACAGGAGAGGGACAACTTTTTAATTTATTTGCTTGAGAAGTGATAAAGAGGCCAGCAGATGGCGTAATGGCTATGTCACTGGACTCCTATATAGTCGACCGTGGTTCAAGTCCTGGACCCAGTGGCTTAAACTCACACCAGGCACATGTGCATGCATGCCCAAGATCCCAACAGGAGAATGGAGGAGAAGGGATTGCGGCATGGCCATCCCCCTGGGGAGTAATTTCTCACTTTCTGTCTCTCTGGCTCTCTAGAATTTCTAGAGAGCACACGTGCCCTATAGCAAAAACCTCTCAAAAAATAAAAAAAAAAAAGAGACAGAGACATGATAAAGAAACTAATTTAGAGCAAATGGTAATAATGCATATTATAATCTCTAGAAAAAAAACCTAAAATAGCATATAATAAAAAATAAATGGAATATTTAATATAAAAGAAAGTGAGAGAGATAAGAAAACAGGTATCTTATAAAACAAATTACATTTAAGTACTTATATTAAATACAAATGATCTAGCACAACCAAAACAATATATAATAAAACTATACACGGATCCAGCAGGTGACACTGTGGGTAAGGCAGCTGGACTCTCATGTGGCTGGCTGGATTCTCATGTGGCTGACTGTGGCTCGAGTCCTGGACCTGGTGGGTTGCTTTCTCATTTTCCTTCTCTCTCTCTGGTCAATTTCAAAAATAAATAAATAAATAAATAAAATAATGGCAATGAATAAAACTAAAAAAATAATTCTTTAAAACAAACTATATGCTGCAGCCTACAGGTAGCACAGAGGTAGTGGTACTGGATCCCATGTAGCCAACTGCATGTTCAAGCCCCAGAACCTGTGGCTGGAGAAACATGCCAGGCACATGTGTGTGCATGCCCAAAATCTCAAAAGGAGAATAGAGAAGGGACTGCAGCATGAGCATTCCCACTGGGGAGTTTTTTGCTTTCCCTCTCTGTCTCTGTGTTCTATAAGTACACAAGCTCTGTAACAAAAAATAAAAACTGCACACCACATCCAAGAGATACACTTTAAAAATGAAAATACAGGCCAATAGCAGTGGCACAGCAGTAACACAACACTGTGACATTGGACCCACATAAGGAAGTCCCCAGTTCACATCCAGAGGTCTACCCATACACACCAAGCACATGCAAGCCCATGATCTGGGCTGGCTGGGCTGGGGGCAAATTGCTGCATGAGGACGCTGTTGGTCCTCTATTTCTCTCTCTCACACGTGTTATCTTCTCTCATCACTCTCATGGAAAAAATGAGTAATCATTTTCAAGAAATGAGAACACAGAAAGACTAAAAGGCAAAAAAAAAAAAAAAAAGGTATACTGTACCACAGCTAATCAAAAGAATGCTGGTGTGGGGCCAGCAGGTGGCGTGGTGGTTAAAGGTGCTGGACTCCCACATGGCTGACCTCGGTTTAAGTCCCGTACCTGGCAGCTCACCTTCTCACTTTCCCTCCTCTCTCTCTCTCTCTCACTCACTCACTCACTCTCACTTGTACTGTCACTCTGCCCCTCTCTAGTCAAATTTAAATAAGTAAAATTAAATTTTAAAAAAATTATAAAAAAGAAAAAAGAATGCTGGTGTCATTTTATTAGTGTGAGGCAAGTAGACTTTAAGGGAGCAAGCATGAGAGATTAAAAAAGGCCTCTCCTGGAACCAGCAGATGACATAATGGTTATGCTGCTGGACTCCCACAGAGTTGACCATGGTTCCAATACTGGACCTGACAGCTTAAAACTCACGCTGGGTGCATATGCATGCATGCCCAAAATCCTGAGATGATAATGGAGAAGAGACTGTGGCATGGCCAGCATCCAGGGGGGTTTCTCGCTTTCTGTCTCTTTGTCTCTCCGGCGAACACATGCACCCTATAGCAAAAATTTCTCTACAAATGAAAATAAAATTTTAAGAAGGCTTCCCCTAATTTTAAAAAAAGGGTTGCAAGCCAGCCAGGAGGCATGGTAGTTAAGGCAGCTGGACCCTATACGGCCAACTACAAGGACACATATGACCACCCAAAATCCTGAGAACAGAGAAGGGACTGCAGTGTGGTCATCACCCCCGGGGTTATGTCTTCTCTCTTTCACTATTTACCCTCTCTCTCTCTCCCTTTGACAAGCACACACACAGAAAGTTACTTTTTAAATTTATTAAAAATTTATAAAAATGTGGTTTCTTTTTAATTTTATTCAAACTAAAAATGGAGGATTTCTTCAGGCAGCACAGAAGTAAAACTCAACATTCTTAGGAGACCAACCAGGGCCAGCAGATGGTGTAATGGTTAAGGTGCTGGACTTACACATGGCAACCAGGTTCTAGTCATGGACTCAGTAGCTTGAAAATCACACTAGGTCCATGTGCATACATGGCCACTGCCCCTGGCGGGAGGGTGATTTCTCATTTTCCCTATTACTGCCTCTCTCTGGTCAGCACACACTCCCTACAGCAAAAACCTTTCAACAACAACAACAAAAAAAGAGATGGACCAACATAGGAAGATTCCAGGTGGTTGTCTACAGACTTCCCTGGATACTCCAGACACACACTATGACTGGGGCCGGCAGAACCTGAGGATAGCAGCATCAAGACCTGTTGGGGGTGCTGTCTCTCTCACTCATAGAATAAACATTTTTAAAAGAAGGAGGGGGTATTTCGATTCAATAAATTTGTATTTACCTAATAACATCTATTCAAAATAACTAAAGAGAAAAGGGGAGGGAGCTAGAGAGAACTACACAATCATAGAGATTTTTTCAGAAAACCAATACGACAGGTTGGTAAAATAAATGTAAGGATATAGACAATGCAAAAGGAAAAGTCATGCCACTTTTCCTCAGATGCAAGTGTTATGATAGGTATGCCAGTGGAAACAATTAACTATTCTCTTTTAAAGTAGTACAGCCGAGGTCAAGAGACTCTCAGACCACCACCAGAGATTCTTACTCTTTATCTACTCCAAAGTGTAGTAATCCATAAAAGGATAAACTTATGTTTCATTCATTGGGTAGTCAGCATTCATAAAAAGACTTTATAGAAATAGAAATTAAAAGGGAAAGCTACACAATTACATCTTTTCTTTTTCTTTTCTTTTTTTTTTTTTTTGGAGAGATTTTCACTATAGGGCACGTGCGCTCACCAGACAGACAGAGACATAGAAACAGAAAGCGAGAAATCACCCCCCAGGGGGGATGGTCATGCCGCAATCCCTTCTCCTCCATTCTCCTCTCGGGATCTTGGGCATGCACGCACACATGCCCGGCGTGAGTTTTAGGCCACCAGGTCCGGGACGTGAATCGTGGTCGACTACGTGGGAGTCCAGCGACATAGCCATTACGCTAACTGCTGGTTCCCCACAATTACATCTTGTCTATCAATATCATTAATAATAAACACTACCAATCATTAAAATATGGTAGGCACTATTGAATCATTTTTTCCCAAAAACTTCTTTAACAATCCTTGATACTATTATTATCTTCATTATATAGCTCAAGAGACTAAAGTACCGATTAAGTAACTGCCTAACATTAGAACACATAGAGCCAACCTAGTGATAAAGGGAGTCAGATCCCACATAGCCAACCAAAAGTAGTTCAAAGCCCAGTTCTCAATGGCTTATAAAACATGGAGGAGGGAAGGAGGCATCCAGAATGTATGCACCCTCTGTAAATTAAAAAAAAAAAAAAAATCCAAAAAGCAGCACAGGGAAGGTTCTAATTTCTATACTTCCACACCACTAGAATATAATTTGTCATTACACTGCCATGATCATTAAGTGTCTCCAATTTATCAATGATGAAACACCAATACATGACAGACTCTACAGATGAAAGAAATTGACTACACTTACAATGAAAGATCTACAGACTCCCACAAGGGGGAAAAAATAAAAAACAGTAATGCAAAAGAGAGAATTATTTTAAATGGCTAAATAAGTAGCCTTACCATAAATAAGGCACAACCAGAGCAGACCTATGGCTTGGCACAGAAAAATGGATCTTACATGGTGGACCGCAGTTTGAGTCAAAGACCTAACAACTTGAAAAACATCCCAGGTACATGTGCATGCATACCCAAAATCTAAAAAGGATGGAGAAATAGGGAGAAGGGATTGTGGCATTACCATACTCCACTGGTGATTCTTTTTTCCTGAGTGTACACACCCTTTAGCAATAAAAAAAAAAAAGAGAGAGCGCTCAATCTGCAACTAAAATAGAGTCTACTATCTGGCAAATGCACTCAAATTCCAAGTTTGGTCTATAATCTTTTGTTGTTGTTTAAGGTGTTGGCATAGGATGTGTGCACTTGCCAGAGACAGTGAGAATGAGAGGGAAAGTGAAAATTACCTCCAGGGGATGGCCACACCAGGATCCCTTCTCCATTCTCCTGGGATTTGGGGCATGCACGCACATAAGCCCAGTGTAATTTTCAAGCAGCCAGGTGTGGGACTCCAACTGCTGTTGGTTATGCAGCAGTCCAACACCATAACCACCAAGCTACCTGCTGGTCCCGGCCTATAATCTTTTATCACAACCTGATTATTTAATCCAAAAGATTATTCAAGATAGTAATACTGCTCTCCTCTTGGTTCAAGGAGTTAATTCATGATCCAAGAAGGCTGACAAATAAGAAATAACAAAGAGAACAAAGTATAGAAACATTTACTCAAGTTAAAGCTACTCTGACACAGAAACAAGTTTTACCATTACTGAATTACTTTTCTTCATGTCTGATAGGGTAAAAAAGAATAATTTACTAAATGAATTTCAAATATTCTAAGAGTTAAGTCCTTACAAAGATCATTCTTAGATTTGTCTAAGTTCATGTCAAGGTGATTAAAAGAATCACTTACTTGTAAATGTAGTAAGAAATGCCCAAGGAAATCTGATTATGTAAGTGGTATTACATATTTTAAGATTAAATTCTCAATTAAGAATTAAGCATTAATTTAAAACAAAATACATGTTTCTACTAAATTACTATATTTGTAAGATTTGCTACTGAAAGTTTAAACAAGATTACTTATCATTCTAATAAAGTGATTTTTTTAAAAAAAAAACCTGTATGAATGACAATGAATCCCTAATGATATAATAGCAGGATCTTCAGTTAAGGAAACGGCTGGTGTACAAAAATGCATCTGGGGACCAGCAGTTAGTGTAATGGCTATGTCGCTGAACTCCCATGTAGTCAACTGCGGTTCGAGTCCTGGACCCGGTGGCTTAAACTCACGCCAGGCACGTGTGCGTGCATGCCCAAGATCCCAAGAGGAGACTGGAGGAGGAAGGATTGTGGCCTGGCCATCCCCCCTAGAGGGTGATTTCTCGCTTTGTCTCTCTGTCTCTGTCTTTCTGGAGAGCGCACATGTCCTATACCAAAAACCTCTCAAAAAAACAAAAAACAAACAAACAAACAAAGGCATCTGTAAGTCTATTTACAATCTCTTTACCTCTTAAATAAGCTCCTTCTTTATTTCCCTATTAAATAAGCTCCTTCTTTACAAGCCCACTTCTTCCCAATTTTCATGTCCAATTCTACAGTTCTATTTCCTTCTTCTCTGTATATCATGAGGATCCAAGTTCAATTCTATAAATTTAGTTAGACCCAACAGTTAATACTGGGTTAGCTATTCAAAGTCTCAGTTCTTCTTGGGACCTACACATGGTGTAATGGTTCCATCACTAGACCCCCACATAGTTGACCACAGTTCGAGTCCTAGACCTAATGGCTTAAAACTCATATAGGCATGTGTGCACACATGCCCAAAATCTCAAAAGACTGAAGAGATTGTGGCATGATCACCACCACGAGGGGTTGATTTCTCTGTCTCTGGCAAGCACACACACCCTAAACCAAAAATTAAAAAAAAAAAAACTCATACCAGACATGTGTGCGTGCATGCCCAAAATCCCAAAAGGAGAACTGAAGGAACTGTGCCATGGCCATCCTACCAGGGGGTGATTTCTCACACTCTGTCTCTCTCATCTCCCTGGCAAGTACACATACCCCATAGCAAAAAACTCTCTATTAAAAAAAAAAAAATCAGAAAATCAACAGGTGGCATGGTGGTAAGGCGCTGGACACTCCCACATGGCTGACCATATTCAAGTCCTGGACTTGGTAGCTTCCTTTCTCGTTTTGGCCATCCTACCAGGGGGTGATTTCTCACACTCTGTCTCTCTCATCTCCCTGGCAAGTACACATACCCCATAGCAAAAAACTCTCTATTAAAAAAAAAAAAATCAGAAAATCAACAGGTGGCATGGTGGTAAGGCGCTGGACACTCCCACATGGCTGACCATATTCAAGTCCTGGACTTGGTAGCTTCCTTTCTCGTTTTCTCTCTCTCTCTGGTCAAAGTAAAATGAATGAATGAATAAATAAAATTAAATAATTATTTTTAAAAAATAAAAAACTCAGGACTGGCAGGTGGCATGGTGGTTAAGGCACTGGACTCTCACATGGCCAACCACAGCTTGAAGCCTGAACCTGGTAGCTTGCTTTCTCACTTTGCTGCCCTCTCTGGTCATTTTTTTTTTTTACTTAATTTTATTTATTTATTCATTCACTTATTTATTTCAATATGACCAGAGAGGGATAGAGTGAGAGAGAGAGAAAGCAAGGTGCTAGGTCCGGGACTTGAACCACAGTTGGTCATGTGGGAGTCCAGCATTCTTAACCACCAAGTCACCTGCCAGCCCCATCCCTGGTCAAATTTTTTAAAATAATAAATAAAATGGGAGGGAAAAAAAAAAATTCATGCCAGGTGCATATGCGTATGTGCTCAAAATCCCAAAAGAATGGACTGTGGCATGGCCATCCTCCCCTGGGGGGGTGATTTCTCACTTTCTGTCTTTCAGGCAAGCAATACACACCCTGTAGCAAAAATCTTTCTAAAAAAAAAAAACAGAAAAGAAAAAGAAAGAAAAAAACTCAATTCTTCAAAGAAGCTAAAATACTACTGCTCTCAAATGTGGACTGGAATAACAACAAGGTCACAAGTCTAAGATAAATTGCAGTTTTATAAACAGTGACCTTAGAATCACCTGAAAAGCTTTTAAAAGGCTTTGTGGTGGTACCCAGGCCCACTTGAAAGATTCTGATTTAACTTGTCTAGAGCATGCTCTGGGTTCTAAGAGTTCATTAAGTTCCCTAGATGATTCTAATCTGAGGATAAACACCTAACAAAAAGGAGGACCACCAATGAAATGATGGCTCAGGATGACAGATTCCTCATCCCAGCTGAGCTGATTGGTTTGAGTATCAGGCCTGACAGCTCGAAAAAAAACACTCAGAATGTGTGTGAGTGCTCAAAATTCCAGAAGAATGGAGAAGGGATTGCAGTGTGGCCATTCTCCTGAGAAGTGCTTTCTCACTTTCCCTCCCTCTCTCTCTCTCTCTCTCTCTCTCTC
>NW_006159650.1:3771037-3776464 GCF_000334495.1 Tupaia belangeri chinensis
CGCGTAAACACATGCCCCCCAAAGAAAAAAAAAAAAAAAAAAAAAAAAGGAAAAGAAAATAGGAATAGCATAATATCACAAGGAAGCAATCACACAAATACAGAATGTGGAATATCCTACAGAAGAATGACTGTCTCTTTAGTAAATCAGTTGCACAGGAAAAAAACAACTGTTCAAGATAAAAACAGATTTACAATATAATCAATTCAATGCATGGACCTTACCAATTCAAATCAGTAAATAAAGAAAACAAGCAGGCCAGCTGGTGGCACGGTCTTAATAAATCATTCTTTAAGATGATAGTAATAATGGGGCCAGCAGGTAGCATGTTGGCTAAAGTGCTGGACAAGCAGGCCAGCTGGTGGCACGGTCTTAATAATAGGGTCAGGGCCAGCAGATGGCATGGTGGCTAAAGCACTAGACTTCCCTGTGGCCCACCATGGTTTGAGTCCCCAGCCCTGGTCGCTTGCTTTCTTACTATCCCTTTTTCTTTCTCTCTCTCTTCAGTCAAATGAAAATAATAACAAAATGAAATAAATCATTCTTTAAGATGATAGTAATAATGGGGCCAGCAGGTAGCATGTTGGCTAAAGTGCTGGACTGCCACATTGCAGTTCAAGTCCCAGACCTGTCGGCTTGCTTTCTCACTTTCCCTCTCTCTATGTCCCTCTAGAGAGTGTACGTGTCATATAGCAAATTTAAGTATAAGAAGATGTAAATTAAATAATCCTAAAGAAAAGTTACAGCCTAATCTAATCCAATAAAATTAATAGCTATCTGGAATTTGCTTAAAAACAAAGTGAAAGGCAAATAAAAGATTCAACATTATCTGATAATCACTGAGACTGGATAATAGGTACCTGGTAGGTGGGTGAGCATTCTGTTTTTCTATGTCTGAAGATGTCCACTGACAGTTTAAAAAAAAAAAAAAAAAACTTCAAATAGAAACCAAAGTAAACATAATAAATGGGTAACATTTGTAGTATACAACGCCCATTATATTACTCTCATTGTAGATAGTACATAGGGTACGTTATATTACTGTCACTTGTGTATATTTGGAATTGTTTAGTTTTTGTTTGTTTCGTTTTAAGTTTCTGCTCTAGAATGTATGCTAGTGGTAGGCTAGTTTCTCCTTGAGATTCCAGACATGCATGTGCAGGCCCTGGGCATGATTCTCAAGTCACCCACCAGGTTCAAGACTTGAACCTCTAAGCTGTTCATCTGGGATCTAGCACCTTAACTTCTTTAGCAACTGCTGGCCCACATTTGGAATTTCTTAAAAAATTATTAAAGGACTGGCCCACTGGCCTAATGACTAATGGTTAAAGAAGCCATATCGCACATGGCCTACTAAGCTGTTCAAATATCTGCCCCAGCAGCTTGAAAGACATACAAGGCATGTATGAATGCATGCCCAAAATTCCACAAGATAAAGAAATGGAGACTATGCCCCAGTGAAGGGTGCTTTCTCCCTCTGCCTCGCTCTCGCACATGCGTCCTCTGGCAAAATACATAAAGAAAAAAAATGGACTTTGGAGAAATTAAAAACTACATACAGATGTGTGTTTTATACATACATATACACACATACACACACACACACACACACACACACACACACACACGGATACCTTTGTAGAAAAGAGTAATTCTCTACACAGGAAGCTTATTATCAACCAATGAGTATTAAGGTGGCAAAAGTAAGGTAAAGGAGGAACGCAATACCCACCAAAGAAACCAAATCAAGCAGACAATGAGAAATACACCATAGCCATTTATCAAAAAGAACACAAATTATTTTAAACACAATATTTTTAAGTAGGATTTTATGCAACTTCTCGTAACAAAAAATTTTTTAAAACGTATATAAATTGTAAAAGTAACTTTTCCTAGCCAATCCACAGCAACACAATGCTGCAGTCACGTGGGAAGGTCCCAGGTATTTCTTGATCTCTCCCTGGACACGCCACGCCAGGCACACACACCAATGTTAGCTGAAGAGGCTGTGGGTGGATCTCGCTCTCCTTCAAGAAATAAATATCCTCCGGATAGGGACAGCAGGTGGCATGGTAGTTAAGGCACTGGACTCCGACACGGCCATGAGCAGTTGAGTCCCAGACCTGGCAACTTGCTTTCTCACTTTCCCTCTGTCTCTCTCTGGCCAAATTAAATAAATTGCATATAAATAGATAGGTTAAACAAAAAAATTAATGACCACCAGATGACATAATGGTTACATCCCACCATGTCAACTGCAGTTTGAGTCCCAGACTTGGGAGGCTTGAAACACACCAGGTACGTGCATGCGGTGCACATGTGTGTCCAAAATCCAAAGAGAAGGGATTGCAGCGTGGCCATCCCCCACCCCTTGGGGTGATTTCTCACTTTGTCTCTCTGTCTCTGTCTTTCCGGCAAGTACACTCACCCTTTAACAAAAAAGTCTAATAAGTAAATTAAATTTTAAAAATTAAATAAATAATTCTAAAAATTTTAAGAAAAACAAGTCCTCTGGGGCCAGCAGGTGGCATGGTTGCTAAGGCTCTGGATTCACACAAGGCAAACAGCAGTTTGGGTCCTAGACCCAGCGGCTTGAAAAATCACGCAATGTGCGTTTATGCTCAAAATCCTGGGAGGAGAATGGAGAAGGGACTGTGGCATGGCTATCACCCACCAAGAGTGATGTCTCCAGAGAACTCAAGCGCTCTATGGCAAAGAACAATCTATAAAATAAAAAGACCTCTCAGTAATTATAACACTATATTCATTTCTAGAGTAATTTTCTCCTCAATAGCATGTCTGCAAATTCATATCAATAACGATTTTCTGGAACCAACCACCAGCACAGCAGTTTAGCCCTGTGCACAGGAAGCCAGATTCCATAGTCAACAGACGTTCAAATGCCAACCCAGGTGGCTTCAAAGACAAGCAGTAGATGTGCATGTGCCAAAAACCCAAAAAAGGACAAAGAAAAAAAGACTGTGATATAACCACGCTCTACCAGGGTGCTTCCTCACGTTGTCTCCCCCACCCATGTGCATGCTCTCTCCTCAGCGCACATATCCTCTGCCAATAAAAAAGTTCAAACTTAAAAAAAATGTAATATTCTACCACTTTCTGTTTATAGTTATGCTAAAAGATCATTCAAGGCCAGTCTATGGCCTGGAGGTTTAGAGAGCTGGATCCCACACAGCCCCACTGACAGTTAAGGAGTCTAGTACTAGCAGGAGCTGGATCCCACACAGCCCCACTGACAGTTAAGGAGTCTAGTACTAGCAGGTAGCCTAGTGGTTAAGGTGCTAGATTCCAACACAGTCGACCAAGGTCCAAGTCCCAGAACCAGCAGTTTGAAACTCATGCTGGGTTCATGTGTGCAGGTGCTCAAAACCCCAAGAGAATGGAGAAGGGACTGCAGTGTAGGTACAGGTGGTTTCTCACTGTCACCCTTTAACAAAAATCTTAAAAAAAAAAAAAAAAAAAAAGTGTCTAGGACCCAGACGCTTGAAAAGCATGCCAAGAACATGTGCTCATAATCCCAAAAGGAAGTAGAAATGAAGAAGGGACTGCAGCCTGCAGTGCTTTTTCCCTCTGCCGTCTCTGACTAGTTTATCTGACCCCTGGCCATCAAAAAAAAAAAAAAAAAAAAAAGTTTTTCAGGTATTTTTTAATTTCAATTCAGCTTTCTTTATGTAACATGCAGAACATGGCTGGGCGGCTAAAAATGTCTTTTATCCTAATATGCAAATTGGTCAAAGTATTTTCCTGAAAAATGTTTTATTATAAGGACAAATAAATCTCTGTAGTTGCTGTAATTGTGAATACAACTGAATTATGTGTTGTAATATCAAGTAAACATGTTCACAAAATATAAAGAAACGTGTTTGGGCCCAGATCCCATATGGCCCACTCCCCAGTAGTAGTCCAGACACAGCACCCTGAAACATACTCCAGGTGCATGTCCAAAATCCTAAACTGCAGTTTGGCCATCCCCTCTGGGGGGAGTGAGGGAGTATTATTTCTCACTTTCTCTTGCCTCTTTTTCTAACCTCCTCCCCCTGACGAGCCTACACGCCTACGGCCAAAAAAAAAAGTCTAAATAAATAAATTTTTTAAAGAGTAACCCACGTTAATAGCGCTTTAAAGAAAATAAAAACCTTATCTAGCCTGTACTAAGTTACGTACAGTAAGGTCAGTGTAAAACTCGTCAAAATTTATCAACTAAGACAGTCCACAAAGCAATGCATGGCGTGGCAGCAAGTTATTATGCTAAGAAAAAAGGAGGAAAAAAACAAGATGAACATTGACCATTTCTCCTTCACACACCCAAAAAGTCTAGACCTAGGGAACAAGTGGTCGGAAGTCCTGGGCGGGGCGGAGACGGGGGACCAATCAGAGCTCCAGTTACAAGTCCCGAGGAACCCACCGAATTAACGAAACCGCGCCGCTGACTGGCTGGCTGCGCACGCCACACCCATAGGCGGCCGCACCTGGGGACTCTCCCCGCCGCAGGACCTCCACGCAGGAGTAGCCCCCACCTCCGTCCCGCGCCGCCCCCGAGGACTGTTTCCTGCCAAAACAAACCTAGCCGCCTCGAAATCAAAACAGAACCTTGTTGGGGGCGGCCCCGGGCGCTGCTCGCCAGGTCGGCCCGCAAGACAGGAGTCCCCGCGAAGGCGGGGGGCGGTGCGCGGCGCCCACGGGGAGGGAACATGCCCGGTGCTCACCAATTCCTCGTAGCTCCTGTTGTGCTCGTTGCCCTCCCAGTCCAACCTCTTCGGCAACAACTGGAAAGACACGAAACGCACACGAGTGACCACCGCTCAGGGCGGGCGGAGGGAGGTGCGGGAAGGGACCCCCGGGCAGGGTGCGCCGGGGCGGAACGGGGTCGCGGGGACGGGCAGACACAGACCTGGTACTGCTCCAGCTCCTGCACCAGCACCTGCAGCCGAGAGACGTACGGTCAGCGCCGGGGTCGCGCGCGGCCAGGGGCGCGCCCGCGCCATCCCCGCCCTCCACCCGCGACCCCAGGTGGCAGCGGCGGCTGCGGGCCCGCACTTACCTGGGCCGCTCTTCGGCACGGGCCTGCGGATAGGTACCGAGCGATGAGGAAGTACAGCTCTGCGGGAAAACGGAGAGTCGGGTTAAAACCGAGCTTGGAGGGGACGGGGCAGTCGCTGGGTGGGGGGCAGCGCGGCCTCATGTCGTACCTGACTCTATGAGGGGCACCGGGCGTCGGGCAGGCGAGGGCTCCGCCATGGCCGGGCGCAGGGAGGGAGCGGGCGAGGGAAGCGTGTAGGCCGCGCCGAGGCCTGACCGGGCCGGCGTCCCCTCTCCTCAGGCGCGCGCCACCGCCGCCATGCCGTGCGCGCCGCCAGCGCCCGACGCCTCCGCGGGGGAGGAAGTAGTCCCTCCGCGCGAGAGAGAAAG
>NW_006159650.1:3776627-3781469 GCF_000334495.1 Tupaia belangeri chinensis
GAGGATACTGCGTCCCCGAAGAGAAACAGCTGCGGCCCTCGGTTGCGGGGCCCCTGAGTCGCCCGCTCCAGCTCACACGAAAGGGACGTTTCCCGGTCGGTCATTTGGGACCGGCGTGTTTGCTCCCAGAAAGAACGCTCTCCTGGAGGACGAAAGCTTGAAACCGAGGAGCTGCGCGCCGCAGGGGGAGGAGCGCGCCCGGCCGCCACCGGCGACCGGGCCTGGGAAACACTGCAGTCCCCACCTGGGCTGGGCCAGACGCTCCCCAAGCCCGGGTAGGCGGATGCGGACCCACTGAGGTTCGGAGTAGGAAGCAAATGCTTTCTGAGTTCGCGTCACCACACGCATCGCAGGAGAATGATGGATAAATAAGGCCGAGACGCAGTCCAGTAAGGCCGCACATCGCTGAGGGTCAGCCAGTCGGGAGCAGATTGGACCTGGTGATGACTTAGCCACATTCGTCCGGGGGTGGGGAGGGTTATGTCAGTACAGGCAGGAGCAGCTCCTTCCAAGGAAAAGAAAAGAAAAGCAGGAAATGGGAACCGAATGCCGCCAGTATTCTACAAACAGCAGTAGGATTTGAGGTTGAAGAGGTAGACGCAGGCCAGAGAATCCCAGTAGTTGTCCTGCTAGGCATCTGATCTGGTTGGAAACAACCCTCTCAACACATGCATCAGGCCCTGTACTGAGCCCTAAAGTACAGGAATGACCACAGCACCTACCCTGCCTTTGTGGAGTTCACACTGACATTTTAATTCATACTCTCAGTAATGACCCCACAACATAAAGAGATTACTTTCCCAGACCCTCCTGGAGTGTATATCAGCATTCTAATGCTTACTCCCAGTAAAAACCGGCACAGCATATAGAGATTAACATGAACAGGTTCAGATCCGACTCCGAGCCAGGACTCGCTGTCTGGACCTTGACCTGGCTCACCAGCTATTAGATACGTAATGTTGAGCAAGTTACTTAACCTATGGGCCCCAATTTTGCTCACCCGTAAACTAGATAACATTGTGGCTACTTCATAGGGTTGTGAAAATTTAATAAGTTAATTTGTATTCCTAGCATATAGTAAACATACAGAAGTTGGTTTTTATTATTTACACCAAATAGCAAAACTATATAACCCAAGCATGTTTGGGTTAGTGCATCAGTAAATCTTTTATCTGCTAATTCAGTAAATACTATCAAGTGTTGGAGATAAAAAGGTAAATATTCCACAGCTTTGACATCAAAAATATTAGCTGCCTTTAAAAGGAAACATGTAACCAAATAATGACAAGGTCTAGCGCAGAAGTTGAAAGGAGAGCAACTTGTCCGGGAAAGGGGGAAGTGTTAATGAATTCTGAGAGACCTAAACCACACTGTGTGAGAAGGGATTTCAGCATATGAACAACAAAAGGCCAAGACATGAATATCACTTCAAGTTTAAGGAACACAAGTTTACTGTGACTACTTAGGGTAACTTTGGAGTGAATAGGACATTAAGTCAGAAGTTGAAATTGGGAGCAATGGAAGGATTCTGAGCCAGGAGGGATCCCTTTTTTTTTTTTCTTTAGATTTTTTATATAGAGCACATGCGCTTGTTGGAGAGACAGCGAGAAATCAGCCCCCAGGGGGAATGGCCACCCCGCAATCCTTTCCTTCTCCATTCTCTCAGGACTCAGAATTTGAGGCACGCACGCATGCTCACACACCAGGCATGAGTTTTAAGCTGCCAGGTCCAGAACTCTAACTGCAGGCAACTAAGTGGGAGTCCAGCAGTCCAGCAATGTGACCATTCCACCATCTGTTGGTCCCCTTTTCCATTTTAAGATGGATTCAAGGGGGTTGGAAAGTAGGCAAGCTACTTAAACACCTGAAATAGAAGGGAGATGAAGATGCATTAGGACAATGGTTACAAGGCTGGAGGGGAAGAGACAGTTTCTGAAATGTGTCAGACAATAAATCGAAGTGATGTGAAATAAGGAAGAGTCACAAGAGTTTGGGATTTTGTAGGTCGAGATTATACCACCAACCAAAAAGAGGGCATACAAACTGTAGCTTAATTGTTAACTAACTTATTGGAACAACTTGATCATTTGAAACTACAGTCCTGTGGAACAATATGACCAGGTGCTATGAGATTAGCAAGTGACAAAAACATGAGGAAGGGAGAGTTTAAATTTTTGAAGATTAGGGCCCAGTAGATGATATAATTGTTACATTGCTGGACTCCCATGTAGGCCACCGCAGTTCAAGTCCCAGACGGGGTGGTGGTAAAACTAACGCTGGACGTGTGTGTATGCATGCCCAAAGTCCTGAGAGGAGAAGGGATTATGGTATGACCATTCCTTTGGGGTGGGGGGTGATCTCTTGTTTTCTGTTTCTGCCTCTCTGGTGAGCACACATGCCATATAGCAAAAATCTCTTAAAATTTTCTTTTCGAAGATTGACCAAGGAGTTGTGTATTTCATTTGTAACAAGCCCTGAAAAGATGCTAAAACAATTTATATCTGAGTGCTGGTCATTGTCCAAAGTTACAATTGGGTGGCGAGGAAGCAGCATGTTAATCATCAAAAGATAAAGAGTTTTTCGTTGCATGAACCCTAATAAGTTCATGCAACCCTAATAAGTTTTACAACTTATTCTGACATACATAAAAAATACTTTTTTGGGGGAGAGATTTTTGCTATAGGTTGCGTGCACTCACAGGGGAGACAGAGACAGAAAGCAAGAAATCACCCCTTGGTGGGGGATGGCCACACATGTTGTAATCCCTCCTCCTCCATTCTCTCAGGATTTTGGGTACAAATGCTCCCGCCTCTAGAATGATTTTCAAGCCATCGGGTTTGGGACTCCAACCGTGGTTGATCATGTGGGAGTCCAGTGCCTTAACCACCACATCACCTGCTGACCCTCAAAAACTACTCTTCTCGTGTTTGGTTTTATGCAGTAGGGCACACAGGCTCACCAGAGAGAGAGAGAAAGTGGGAAGTAAGTCATCCCCTTCCTGAGGGAATGGTCACACCACAACCCCCATTCTCCAGATCTTGGGCAGGCATACACACATGCCAGACATGATTTCCAAACTGCTGGATCTGGGACTCAACTGCACAGTCAGCCCTGTGGGATCCAGTGCCTTAACGTCTATGCCACCTGCTGGCCCATTCTTCTAGCTTTTAAATAGAGATTCAAAGACTTCTAACAAGGCAGAATATCCTCCCATTGAACTCACAAATGACAAAGACCCAGATATGACTCAAATATGCCTACCAGGAAGAGGAAAAGGGGATGTATTGTCTATAGCAACTCCAGCATAGGTACTTGCCAGAAGTGGTTTCCAAACAAAGTGAAGTTATATATATGTCTCTTAAACAATAGATCCCCAACCATTCCAAATGCACACATTGAGGTTTGCTTTTGGATAAATAGAAATAACTTTTGGATTTCACCACAGGAAAGCTGAATGGAGAGCTTTGGTGTTTTGTTTTGTTTTTGTTTGTTTAAGTTTCTTGGTAGGTAAAGGTTGGAAGATCATAAAGGCTGGCTACTTTAAGCTCTCTTTTCTTTCCAGCAAGGGATATATCTTCAAGGGAACTAGTAGATGGTTTGTTTTGGTTTTTGGGGGGTTTTTTTTGTTTGTTTGTTTGTTTTGTTTGTTTGTTTGTTTTTTGAGAGGCTTTTGCTGTAGGGCACATGTGCTCCAGAAAGACAGAGAGAGAGAGAAAGCAAAAAATTACCCCCACAAGGGGTGGCCACACCACAATCAATCACTTCTCCTCCATTCTCCTCTTGGGATCTTGGGCATGCACGCACATGCACCTGATGTGAGATTAAGCCACTGGGTCTGGGACTCAAACTGTAGTCGACTACATGGGAATCCAGCAACATAGCCATTACACCAACTGCTGGTCCCAACTAATAGGTGTTTTAGCCTTTGATGAGCAACCCCTTCCCTAGGTAAAGATGCTGATAGTTTGGATAAACACCTCTTAGGTGCCTTTATTATGCTTTGTAACAGGAAGTGGGAATATGAATGGCCCAAGGGCACATAGCTAGTAAGTGGCGGTAGAGCTACAAACCCAGGTGGAACCATACTACTTTAGCGCTAGCACTCAAAATGTTTTGTCCTTTTGCTGTAATTCAGAAAGAAGAAAAGCAGGGCTTGAAAACTAGAAAGAAGACTGCATAGTTAGCATGGGAGAGAGCTGAAATTTGAAAACATATGTGATAAGTACATGCATTATCTCATCGCAGGCAGCTATCATTCTGATTTTTTTTTTCGATTTTTTTTTTTTTGAGAGGTTTTTGCTATAGGGCGCATGTGCTCGCCAGACAGAGAGAAACAGAGAAACAGAAAGTGAGAAATCACCCCCAAAGAGGGGTGGCCACACCTCAGTCCTCTCTCCTCCATTCTTCTCTCGGGATCTTGGACACGCACACACACGCACCAGGCGTGAGTTTAAGCCACCAGGTCCGGGACTCGAACCTCGGTCAACTATGTGGGAGTTCAGCGACGTAGTCATTACGCTAACTGCTGGTTCCCCGATTTTGAGGATGAGGAAGCTGAGACTTAGAAAGTATACAAGGGGACCAATAAATATGTAATGATTATGTCACTGAACTCCCACGTAGTCGGCCATAGTTCGAGTCTCAGACCAGGTGGCTTAAAACTCATACGTGTGTGTGCCCCCAAGATCCCAAGAGGAGAATGGAGAAGAGATTGTGATATGGCCATCCCTGAAGGGTGATTTCTCACTTTCTGTCTCTCTTTGTCTCTCTGGAGATCGCATGCACCCTATAGCAAAAATCTTTCTCTCAAAAAAAAAAAAAAGAAATGGGGCCAGCAGATGG
>NW_006159650.1:3781536-3785101 GCF_000334495.1 Tupaia belangeri chinensis
TCTCTCTCTCTCTCTCTCTCTCTCTCTCTCTCTCTGTCCTCTGGTGAGCACACATGCCCTATAGCAAATAAAATAATAATAATAATTAAATTAAGTAATTCTTTTTTAAAAGTATAAGAATTTGCCTGAGGATGAAAAGGCTTTAAAAATAAAAATAATAAAAATGAAAGAATTCACTGAGGCCTTCCAAAACATCATCTAGGAGGTCCAAAAGCGTTAAGTATGATAAAAATATGTCTGGAAGATGGTAAGCTGTAAGCAAACCAGTCTGGTTAAAACAGATAACAAAGTAGTCAAAATAATAATAAAGTAGGATTCGGACCAGCAGTTGGTGTAATGGCTATGTCTCTGGACTCCCATGTAGTTGTCTGTGGTTTGAGTCCCAGACTCGGTGGCTTAAACTCACACTGGGCACGTGTGCATGTGTGCCCAAGATCTTAAGAGGAGAATGGAGGAGAAGGGATTGTAGCGTGGCCATGCCCCCTGGGGGGTGATTTCTCCCTTTCTGTCTTTCTGGCTAGCGCATGCACCCTATAGCAAAAACCTCTCCAAAATACTAATAATAGTAATAATAAATTAGGATTAAAGGGTAGATTAGGGTCAGTTTTGAAAGACTGAAAAATAGGATTAGGTTGCCAACCCCATGGCATAGTAGTTAAGTGGTGTGCTTTGGGAGTCACATCCCACAAGGACACTCATGGTCCAAATCTCAACCCCTATAGCTTGACATACACTGTGTGTATGTGTGTGTGTGTGTGTGTGTGTGTATATATATACACATGCGCGTGTGTGCACATGTGTCCTGAAGATTCTGAGGGGGTGGGGCCAGCAGGTGGCATGGTGGTTAAAAGTGCTGGGTTCCCACATGGCCAGTGGCGGTTTAAGTCCCAGACCTGGCAGCTTACTTTCTCGCTTTTCCTTTCTCTCTCTCTCTCTCTCTCTCTCTCTCTCTCTCTCTCTCTCTCTCTCTGTGTGGTCAAATTAAAAAATAACAACAAACAGAATTTAATTCTTTAAAATAAAAAGATCCTCATAGGATGAAGAAGAAAGGATTGTAGCATGACAACACCCCATTGGAGTGCTTGCTTACTCTCTCTGGTGAACACATGCTATCTAGCATGAGATTAGGAAATCTGTGAGCAGTGGAGATCTTGCAAAGAAAATTAGATACATAACTCAAAGTCTAATAATATATTTGTACACATCTGTGTTAACTATTTAGTAGGTTCATTCAGTGGGCATTACTGATGCTTATACATATCAGCATAGTCATGAGGGATATGAATTAGATAAATTTGGGGCTACAGAACCATGATACCACAAAACAGAATCATCAGTACGTACAAATAAAATCAAGGGCACACAGAAACCTGGGTCAATTCATTTAACAAAAACTCTAACACCTGAAGGCTGCCTCTGAAACAAGTTCCCAGTGGTAAACACTGGCTCCTGGGCTTCTGTTAGCTAAATCCCCTAGAAATAGAAAAGTTAATATCTCTAGATTTTTAGAGGACTTTGAAAGAAAACAGGAGGGTAAGCCTGTCTCTTGGTAAGCCTCAATTACGAGTAGAGCTTTTATTTCATTCTCACAGCCCTTCCTCTACATTTGGGTGGTGCCACTTATCCCTCAGGACATTTTCTCCTTTTTAAGTCTAACCCAAACAGCTGTCACTTCAATGCTATTTGTCCCTGCCCCCTTCAGCAAGTTGTTTTCACATTTATCTCTTCCCTCTCTTTTGTGTCTCAGCATTAAGGCTCTGTCCTTGTTTGTTCCCAGTTTGCAGGCACTGGTCCATGTCTGTCTCCAAGTCTCATGCATTCTTTTTTTCTTTGAGAGAAATTTTTGCCATAGGACACAGGCACTTGCCAGAGAGACAAAGAGACAGAAAGTGAAAAATAATGATCCCCTCCCCCCCAAGGGATGGCCACACCGCAAGCCCTTCTCCATTCTCCTCTCAGGATTTTGGGCATGCACGCAAGCACCTAGTGTGAGGTTTAAACCACCAGGTCTGGTTAAGCCACTAGGTCTGGACTCGAACTATGGTGGACTACGTTGGAGTCCAGAGACATAATTGCTGATCCCATCTCATCCATCTTTACTTCAGGTGTTTCTTTGCAGCAGCAGAAAATATGATGTGGTTTGACAGGCATTGGAATTGTGAGTTGGAATCAGAGTGTGTCTGTACTTTAAAACTGAGCAAACTCTGTGGCCTGATTTTTGTTTGTCAAATAATCTTTAAAGTGAAGATAAATTAGATACATAGGGAACAGATAGATTTATTGAATGTGTTTATATCCTGGAAACTGTGCTAAATAATTTCCATGGATTATTTTATGCTCTTGAGATAATTTGAATATATGACCTATTCTGAACACTTTCAGAGAGAAGCCCTATAAAATTCTTTGAACAATATCTAGCTCTGAGCATGATGCTATTGTATAAAAGTGATTCTTTCTCTATTTCCACATAGTTCAGGCCTTGAGTCATCAAAGAGCCTCCTCAAAAATCTCCCTGATACCCTAACCCATTAATCCTACTTTCAAATCCACTTTTAAATTTTCTAGAGTACGATATAACAAATTACTTTGTTCTTTGGGCCTTTCTCACTCCCTATAACCTCAAACTCACACTCCTTCACCTTACTTTGAAAGCTGCACAGACATCAGCTCTCTACTGTCTTCACTGGTCCATGCCAAGAAAACACTTCCCTGCTGGACTACAGCCCTAGGCTTGTTGACCCTGTGTTCCCAATAGATTCACCCAACAGGAGACTTAAGTGGGAAATGCAAGAGTGGGAGAAGAAAGATTGGGGTTTCTATTCCCTGGCTCCCACTGAACCTGAAGGCTTTAGTTCATGTTGGACAGCCCTTCCCTCTTGGGTATAATACCACTGCTCCTTCTGGGCCTTAAAGATGTGAACTTTTCTAAGTCAGATAGAAGTCACTGGAGAGAGCCCAGAGTGTTGCAGCATTCCTTGCTAATTTAACTTTGCCCACTTCCTTGCTAGCAGTACCATCATTAATTCTCTCTATTATCCCAACCGATTATGCCTTCTGTTTTCTTTCAGAACTGTGATAGATACCAAAGAACTGACATCTGCATTCTAAAGCCTTCCTATGTGGCTTCCAGAACACCCTGTCTCCAGTTCTCTCATTCTCCTATACTCATATTTCTCACTTGCCTGTATACATCTTGCCCTCTGGTTGAAAGGATCGATCTACCTAGATTTCTAAGCTCCTTTTGCAAAACCATTTCTAAGTCGTTTAGATCCTTGTTAATCTCTTTTCAAAAATTTCCTGGGAACCAGCAGTTAGCGTAATGGCTATGTCGCTGGACTCCCACGTAGTCGACCGCGGTTCGTGTCCCGGACCCGGTGGCTTAAAACTCACACCGGGCGCATGTGCGTGCGTGCCCAAGATCCCGAGAGGAGAATGGAGGAGAAGGGATTGCGGCGTGACCATACCCCCTGGGGGGTGATTTCTCGCTTTCTGTCTCTATGTCTCTCTCTGTCTGTCTGGCGAGCGCATGCGCCCTACAGTGAATATCTCTCCAAAAAAAAAAAAA
>NW_006159650.1:3785159-3795128 GCF_000334495.1 Tupaia belangeri chinensis
CGGACCCGGTGGCTTAAAACTCACGCCGGGCGTGTGTGCGTGCGTGCCCAAGATCCCGAGAAGAGAATGGAGGAGAAGGGATTGCGGCGTGACCATACCCCCTGGGGGGTGATTTCTCGCTTTCTGTCTCTATGTCTCTCTCTGTCTGTCTGGCGAGCGCATGCGCCCTACAGTGAATATCTCTCCAAAAAAAAAAAAATGTAAAAAAAATTTCCTTTATGTCACATATGTAACACATCACTACCCCATCTGGTGAGACTACCTTCAAAATATACCTAAAATCCAAGCACTTTCTTAAATAGGAGCACGACAACCTCCTAAATGTCTTCCTGCTTCCACCTTCATCCTGTTACCATCTATTCTCAATAGGCAGCTGGAGGGATCCTGTTAAACCAAAGTAAGATGTGTCCCTTTTCTCTCAAAATCCTCCAGTGGCTCCCATCTGAGCCAGAAACAAAGCCCACATCCTATATGGTCCCATATGATCTGGCCTTTCTCTTGTATCTCTGCCCTCATCCTACTGCTCTCCCATTCCCCTACTCTAGGGTAACCAGTCTCTAGAGAGGAAGGCTGAGAGGAAACAACTTTGCAGGAGCAACATTCAGAAGACGATCCTATCTATGGGGAGGCAGTGTCCTATGAGTGCATTTCCCAGATGCTGTTGTGGCCCCTGCTAGCTTCCTGGCCACTTGGCTCCCTGTGTCCTGCATGGCCATCTGCTTTACCCCAGCTGCAGCAGCCTCTCACAGCCCCCTTCCTCCTGAACCTCCACAGCAGGGACAGTCACCCCAGCTTTCACCTATCTTCTATCTCTGTCACGCAAGCACAGTGCCCTCTTTTCCTGGGGGTGGGGGGGGGTGGGGACTCACCCATCCCAAACATAAAAGAAATAACAATGGCCTCGCCTGTCACAGGGTGAACCTTTGAAGCTGTGGTGAGGGAGGAGAGATTCCCAACAGGCCCACGAAGGAAGGCTAGAGATGGAAAGACAGAAAACAGAGGACTTATGGGGAAGAAGGGAGCATTCCAAGTTCCATGGCTCAGCTCACTAGGGATAGGCCTTCATGGCTGATTGGCTCATGCATGAGTAAGAACAAGCTGGGCACCCACAGCAAGGACTGACCACATTGTGGTGATGACACTTAACACCTGAATATAGTAGTAATTCTCCCTTTGCATCCTGGACAAAGCTTTCTGGTCTCTGTTTTAAACTTATGGGTAAGTCTGGCCTAGAGCAGGATAAAGAAATCCACAGTCTAACACAAACTGCCTTTTTGTTAACTGCCAAAGGGCATGCACACTCACCAGAGTTGGAGAGGGAAAGGGAGAAAGCATCCCCCAATGGGGTGTGGTCTCAACGCAACCCCTTCTCCATCTCTCCATCCTGTCAAGATTATGGGCATACATGCGCTCATCATGTTTGTCAAGCTGCTGTGACTAGGGCAAAAACTGCATAGTTGGCCATGTGGCACCTACCTCCCTTAACTGCTAAAACTATGGAGTCAACCCTGATTTGTGCATTTTTCTACATATATGTTATACATCAACGAAAAGTTTATATTTAAAGAAAAAAGACAAGGGGCCAGCAGATGATATGGTGGTTGGGGCAATGGATTCCCACAAGGTCGACCACAGTTCAAGTCCTGGACCTGGCAGCTTGCCTTCTCACTTTCCCCCTCTTCCCTCTCTCTCTTGTCTCTCTGATGAGCGTACATGTCCTTTAGACAATTAAAAAAATAACATTAATAAAATTAAGTAAATAGAGACCAGCAGTTAGCGTAATGGCTATGTTGCTGAGCTCCCATGCAGTCGACCGCGGTTCAAGTCCCGGACCCGGTGGTTTAAATCACACCGGGCGCGTGTGCGTGCGTGCCCAAGATCCTGAGAAGAGAATGGAGGAGAAGGGATTGCGGCGTGGCCATCCCCCCTGGGGGGTGATATCTCACTTTCTGTCTCTCTGTCTCTCTGGCAAGCGCATATGCCCTGTAGCAAAAACCTCTACTCCCCCCAAAAAATAAAGGCAAGAAATTCAAAGTCAGAGAGAAGATGGGGTGACAGAAGTAGAGATCAGAGTGGTGTGCTTTGAGGTTGGTAGAAGGAGTCACGAGCCAAGGAATATAGACAACTTCTAGAAGTTGGGAGAGGCAAAAAAACAGATTTCCCCCTGGTGCGCAGAGAGAGCCCAGTTCTGCCAGTGCCTTGATTTGGGCCCACTGAAACCACTTTTGGACTTCTATCCTTCACGACCATCAAGTAATCAACATGTGGGGTTATTTCCAATTACCAGAGAGCGTGTGCACTTGCCAGAAAGAGACAGAGAATAGAGAGGAAGAAAGAGAAAGCACCATCCAATAAAATAAGGTCATGGCATAATACTTTCTCCTCCATCTCTCTAGCCCATTGAGATTTGGGGCGTGCATGCACACATGCCCAACATGCATTTCAAGCTGCCAGGGCTGGGATTCAAACCACAGTGGATCCAGCTTCCTTAACCAGTAGGCCACTGGGCAGGACCAATTTGTTTTAAAGCCACTGAATTTGTGATAATTTGTTACAATAGCAATAAGAAACTAATATGGTTCCAGATGCAACTTTTGCGATCCCAGTAATCTACTTCAGGAATTTAATGGTTTTTCAAGTTACATAAAACCATTTAATTCATGAGTCAAGAATTTCAGACTCAGGAAAGAAGTACCCCTCTTTTACCTCTTGGCTTCATTAGCTAATTATCAAAAATAAGTTCAGATGTGACTCCAAACTATTTAAAAATCATTGACCAAAGTTAATTCCATCTGGGCACCTAATTTTGTTTAAGTTATGACTTATAAATTAGGATTTAACCACAGAAGGTGGGCCATTAATATATGGCAGGGATGTGACCCCATGCAATTGTGGAAGCTGGTAAGACAGTATCTCTATGACTGCCATCTCCCTTTCTGATGCCAGAGCCTGAAGTCCACAGGGCAGGCAGTCAGGAAAAGAAGCGAAAGGGAGCAAAGACACACTGGAATACACAAAGACAGACTGGAGCCCAAGATAATCTCTCACCACTCCAACTTGGAGGATGTGGGTGTCCTGTAGAAGCTGGCACCTTTTGTCCAAGAGCTAAATCACACCTGGCCCAGGAGTCAGAAATGCTTTAAGTAGATAACCATGGACAGGCTCCAGGCCAGCTGCTGGTCTGTGCCAATCATGAACTAGTAAATAAAGTTGCACATGAACCCCAATAGCACTAGCATCCTTGCTCTTGTGTAAACAAGCAACGCATGCCTTCCCAATCTGGTGCAAAATAGATTTTGTAGCCCACCTTAACTGAAACATGCAGGGAAGAAAATCTTAGGAAATGTAGTACAGTTAACCAAGTTAACACATTACAAAGCCACAACATGGCTATACCCTTATTAGCCATGGCAACTTCCTTTATTTCATCTGAAAAATATAGACAATAATAATTACCTATGGGGCTGGCTCCATGGCTTGGTGGATAAAGCAGCTGGTTTTACCTGGTCACACTGTTCAAGTCCTGGAAGCAGTGACTTGAGAAGCACACCATGTGTGTATGCATGTGTGCCTAAAATCCTGAATGGAGGGAGAAACTGAGGAGAATAGATTGCAGCATGATCATTCCCCTTGGAGGTAGGGGGCTTTCTTCCTCTTCCTCTCTTTCTCTCTGTCTCATGGCAAGTGGATGGACCCTCTAACAAACGGTCCTACTAATGCCTTGATTTGGGCCCACTGAAACCACTTTTGGGCTTCTATCCTCCAAGGCCATAAAGTAATCAATTTGTGGGGTCATTTCCAATTGCCAGAGAGCATGTACACTCACCAGAGAGAGACAGAGAATAGAGAGGAAGGGGGAAAAAAAAGAGGACCAGTTTATAGTGTGGTGGTTAAGACAGATGGATCCCACATAGCCAACTGTGTGGTTAGAATCCCAGACCTGGTGGTCTAAAAACCATGCTAGATGCATGTGTATGTATATCCAAAATCCTGACAGGAGAATGGAGGAGAAATTGTGACATGGCCATCCCCCAGGAGGGCAGTGGTGCTTTCTCTCTTGATTCTCTTTGGCGAGCACACGTGTCCTATAGCAAGAAAAAAAAAAAAAAAAGAGGGAGAGAGAGAGAAAAGTTACAAAAAATATTACCCATGTGTAATGATATACAGTGATTAAATGTATAAAGAAATTTTCCTAAGAATTAGTATTCATTCTAGGCATTGCACCTAGAATATATGACACCCAAAGTTTTGTTAAATTAGTTGATTCCTTTACTAAATGAGATGCTCAAAGAATGTTCTTTTGGTTTCAACTCATGAAGATCATTAGCTCTTTGAAGCAATAAAAGAAAATTATTTTGTGCAATTTTTTTATCTTCTAAATTCTCAATTTTAGAAGTTTTTCTTCTTCTTTCATGAGAAAGAGAGGCAGAGAGAGGGATAGGAAGACAGAAGACAAAGATACAGGCATCCCCATTAGGGTTTTCATACCATGATCCATCCTCAGTCTCCACTGGCTCAGATCCTGGGAATGTCCACATATACCTGGCTGGCTGAGAGAGTCCCAGGAACTTTCCCATGAGGGCCCAGTTACTATTGTACCACCTCCTGGCCCCTATTTCATGCAAATTAACCATCAGTGAGTGTCTTCATTTTGTGCAGCTATAACAGAATACCTGAAACTGGGTTGTCTATAATGTATAGAAATTTATTTCTCACAGTTTCTGGAGCCTGAGAAGTCAAAGATTGAAGGATCCACATTGGACAAGGGCCTTCTTGTTGTGTCATTCCATGGTGAGAGATGGGAGGGCAAGAGGGGGCAAAAGAGAGCATGCAAGAAGAAACCAAACTTATCTTTTTATAGGGAATTTACTCCTGTGATGACAGTATTAATCCATTCATGAGTCCTCAAGTCCTAGTCACCACTTAAAGGGCCCACTTCTTATTCTTTTTTTAAGAAAGAGAAAGGACTAGCCCTAAAGCACAGCAATTAGGCACTGTACAGAGGAAGTCAGATCCCATATGGTCAAATGGAATTCAAATCATGGCTCTATAGGGTTCACAAGAGATGCATGTGTATACATGCCCAGGATCCTAACAGGATGGAAAACTGCAGGAAAAGGATTGCTGCAGCATGATCAGGTCCCATTGTTTCTCTCTCTCTCTCTCTCTCTCTCTCAGGTCCCATTGTTTCTCTCTCTCTCTCTCTCTCTCTCTCTCACACACACACACACACACACATGCAGGTATTCTGTGTCATAAAGAGAGAGAGAGAAAGTATCCTCAGCAGGGTCTCATCATATCAAGGTCCCCTTTCTCTAGCCTTCCAGCTGCTCCTTAGGATCCTGGACACCCACATGCATGTACCCATATATTTTCAGGCCAACCCAGGGATTCGAACCCATAGTTAGTTGTTAGTGCTTTCTAGGCAAAACACTCCATTATCACTATGACACAGTGGCTGGACCCCAATAGGTCTTGGACCCAAACTAGACCCCCACAGTTGGCCCCAGATCATGGGCTCATGCATGCCAGGCATACTTGGAAATATTTCTGGATGCAAACATAGAACCTTCCCATATAGATTACCCTGGCAGAGCTTTGCATTTTACCACTGTGCCACTAGCTGGCCCCCAAAGCAATTATATTTCAAAGTGAGCTTGGAAGGATACAAACATTAAAACTATAGCTCTGATAAAATCATAAACCTTTTATCCATTTCTGTAGAGGAATGGCTAGATATCATAAATATAGATACTTGGGCCAGCAGGTAGCATAGTAGTTAAGATGGCTGGAGTCCCTTGACTTTTTTTTTTTTTTAAAGCAGGTTACTAAACAGAATTCCACAGTTCCATATTTATGAAGAGAAGTGTTTTATACAAAACGGCTCTATGGCCAGACTCTGATTTGACTCTGAGCTCTACCTGGTACCAGGCATGTGGGCAAATTAGATAAACATGGTGACTCTATTAGTGAAAGAGGAAAGTGACAGCTCTTACAGTCATTAGATCGACTGAGAAAATATGGGTGACTAGAGGCCAGCAGGTAGCATGGTGGTCGACCACAGTTTGGGTTCAGGACTTGGTGGCTTGCATTCTCTTTTTCTCTCTCTCTCTCTGTCTCTCTCGTCAAATTAAAATAAATAAAGATAAATAAAATAATTATTTTTTAAAAATATTGGTGACTACTTAAAATAGTACCTGCTACATAGAAATGCACCCTAAATATTTACTCATAATCAATGTCATTATTGTTAATAATGGCATAGAAAACAGCCTGGGAGCATGTACAGACAGTGATAACCTATGTAGAGGGAAGTCATGTGACTTCATTTCCTTCTTCATGCTTTTCTTAGACTCCCAAATCTTCTATAATAGACACACATTTTTAAAAAGGTTTTTGTCAGAGGGTGTATGCACTCACCAGAGAGACAGAGAGAGGCAGTGAGAGGGAAAGTGAGAAATCGCCACCTAGAGTATATGGCCATGCCACAATCCTTTCTCCTCCATTCTCCCAGAATTTTGGGGATGCATGCATATGTGTGCCTGGTGTGAATTTCAAGCTGCTGGGTCCAGGATTTGAACTGTGGTCAACCATATGGGAGTCCAGCATCTTTAACCACCATGCCACCTGTTGGCCCCAGCATACATATTTTTTAAAAAGATACCATGTATTCTTTGGCCATGCTGCAATCACTCTCCTCCATTCTCTTGGGATTTGGGGCACACAGACACATGCACCAGTATGTTTTCTAAATGCTAGGTCTGGGACTTGAACTATGTCGTCAGTCATGGGAGATCCAGCTGCCTTAACCACCATACCACTGGTTGGCTGGCTGGTCCCAGCACATTACTACTACTACTACTACTACTTCTTTTTTACTTTACTTTACTTTCCTATAGGTTGTGAGGACTCACTGGAGAGAGAGAGGGAGAAAGAGAGACAGGAAGTGAGAAATCATCTTTCCAGGGGATGGCCATGCTTTGATCCCTTCTCCATTTTCCTCATGGGATTTGGGGAATGCATACACACACACCCAGTATGCTTTTCAAGCCATGCAGTTGACCATGAACCAGAGCTTTAACCTCCATGCCACCTGGTTGATCCCACATTATTCTTGAAATAACCTCTCCTCCAACAAAACTCTTTGTCTTTCTCACAGCTTTCTTTTCTTTCTTTCTTTCCTTCTTTTTCCTTCCTCTTTTTTTTTTTTTTTTTTTTGAGAGAGAGAGATTTTTGCTATAGGGCACTTGCACTCCCTGGAGAGACAGAGAGCGACAGAGACAGAAAGCGAGAAATCACCCCACAGAGGGGATGGCCACTTTGCAATCCCTTCTCCTCCATTCTCCTCTCAGGATTTTGGGCATGCATGCACTTATGCCCAGTATGAGTATTGTTTGTTTGTTTGTTTGTTTGTTTGTTTTTGGGGTTTTGGGTTACCAGAAAGACAGAAAGGGACAGAGAGACAGAAAGTGAGAAATAACCCCCCCAGGGGGGATGGCCGTGCCACAGTCCCTTCTCCTCCATTCTCCTCTCGGTATCTTGGGCACGCACATGTCTGGCTTGACTTTAAGCCACCAGGTCCGGGACTTGAACCATGGTCAACTACATGGGAGTCCAGCGACATAGCCATTACGCCAACTGCTGGTCCCCCAGTATGAGTTTTAATCCACTGGGTCCAGGATTTGAACCCGAAGTCAACTCCGTAGGAGTCCAGTGACATAACCATTACATCATTGGCTGGTCCTTCTTTTTCAAGCTTTCTTTTGGTTTCATTTATAAAGTCTCTCTTCTACCTTCTGCTCCACCACATAGAAATACATATTTAAGAATATATACTGGGAGTCAACAGGTGGTGTGGTGTTTAAGACACAGGACTCCCACATGACTGATCACATTTTGAGTCTCAGACCTAGCAGCTTGCTTTCTCACTCTCGCTCTCTCTATATCTCTCTCTGTCTCCCTCTGGTGAGTACACATGCCCTATAGCAAATTATAAGACAATAATGATGATAAATAAAATAGAATAAATAATTATTTTAAAAAATATTCTCCTGACATGCATAGTATTTGTGCTAGAAAAAGAAATGTTGTACACTGTAAAGATGTGATTAAATGTAAATAAATTAATTAATTTATACAAAAAGAAAAAAGAAAATTACATTGGGCATGTGTGCACATGTACCAAAATCCCAAGAGGAGAACGGAGGTGAAAGGATTGCAGTGTGGTCATCCCCCCTGGAGAGTGATTTTTTTTTTTTAATTATTTATTTACATTCATTCACTGTATATCATTACAGTATATAAAATTATATTTTCCATCCAGAATACACTATATTGGTTCAGTCAAGGTTATTACCATACATGTTATTGTTAACAAATAAATTTTCCATTTCTTGTTTCTTATGTATTTTGTCTTTTTCCCATCTTGATTTCCTACCTCTCATCCTCTGCCATTTTCTACCCTCCTCCCACACTGTCTCTGGTATCTACAGTTTTTTGTTTGTTTGTTTTACATTTTATTGATTCACTAAAGATCTTAATTAATCTAAATACTTTCACTACCAAGTGCAGCTGATGTGTGCATATCTATGAACACATGTCTGACTTTAGGCATAAACCTCAGTAAGTAGAATCAACACAATATAAAGTAGCACTTAGCTGGGGCTATATAGCTTACTGCAGTCATTAAAAAGGTATTTTAAAAAATTATTTATTCATTCATTTACTTAAAAAAATTTGAACTAATTATGTATTTATTTAATTCCATGTTTAATCATTATTTTTTAATTTGATCAGACAGAGACAGAGAGAGAAAGGGAAAATGAGAAAGCAAGCTGCCAGGTCCAGGACCCAAACCACAGTCAGCCATGTGGGAATCCAGTGCCCTTAACCACCACGCCACCTGCCATCCCCCATTTATTTTAATTTGACCGGGGTGGGGTGGAGTGAGAAAGCAAGCCACCAAGTCCAGGACTCAAACTCTGGTCAGCTATGTGGGAGTGTCCAGTGCCTTAAGCTTCATGCCACCTGCTGGTCCCTAAATAGGTATTTTTATTTTTTTTTAAACTTCATTTATTTTACATTTATTCACTGTATATCACTACAGCATACAAAATGAGTTTTCCCATCCAGAATACACTGTATATTGGCTCAATCAAAGAGAGTACCCTACGTGTTATCTTCAACAAATAACTTTCTTTTTTCTTTTTTTTTTTTTGAGAGATTTTTTGCTATAGGGTGCGTGCGCTCGCCAGAAAGACAGAGAGAGACAGAGAGATAGAAAGCGAGAAATCACCCCCCAGGGGGGATGGCCACGCCGCAATCCCTTCTCCTCCATTCTCCTCTCGGGATCTTGGGCATGCACGCACACGCGCCCGGCGTGAGTTTAAGTCGCCGGGTCCGGGACTTGAAACGTGGACAACTACGTGGGAGTCTAGCGACATAGCCATTACTGGTCCCAACTTTCTATTTCTTGACTTTTATATATTTTACTTTTTTCTCCCCCTTGATTTCCTCTCTCTCACCCTCTGCCATTTCCCACCCTCCTCCCACACCGACTCTGGTATCTACGGTTGCTTTCCATGTTTGTTTGTTTTTTCACATTTTATTGATTCATAAAAGATCTTAATTAAAGTAAATACTTTCTTACGAAATAGTAAATACAGTTGGTATAAACATATCTATGAACACATGTCTGACTTTAGGCATAAAACTCGCTGAGTAGAATGAACATACTATAAAGAAGCACCTCGCTGAACCTATATAGCTTACTACAGTCATTAAGTACATACGTTTTTAATTTTTTGTTTGCTTTTTATGTATTTTTTTTAATTTCAAGAAAAGCAGTTTTAGCTTTAATAAATCAAAATAAAAAATGTTAAGTAAAATTTGCTTATGACTTAGAGCCAGGCCTTTTGGCTGGCACAGCCATCTTCCAGTAATTAACCAAAATGACGAACACAAAGGGAA
>NW_006159650.1:3795191-3827504 GCF_000334495.1 Tupaia belangeri chinensis
TCTACAAGAAAGGTGATATTGTAGACATTAAGGGAATGGGTACTGTTCAAAAAGGAATGCCCCACAAATGTTACCATGGCAAAACTGGAAGAGTCTACAATGTTACCCAGCATGCTGTTGGCATTGTTGTGAACAAACAAGTTAAAGGCAAAAGTCTTGCCAAGAGAATCAATGTGCATGTTGAGGATATTAAGCATTCTAAGAGCAGAGATAGCTTCCTAAAACCTATGAAGAGAAATGACCAGAAAAAGAAAGAAGCCAAAGAGAAAGGTACCTGGGTTCAACTAAAGCGCCAGCCTGCTCCACCCAGAGAGGCACACTTTGTGAGACCCAATGGAAGGAACCTGAGCTACTATTCCCTATCAATTCACGGTATGATGGGTGTTAAAAATAAACTAATCTGTGGTCTATTAAAAAAAAAATTAGAGCCAGGTAAAAAGGTTAGGTCAAAAAGTAGGTAAAAAATAAAAAAAAAAAAAAAAAAAAAAAAAAAAAAACAAAACAGATAATGGACAAAACTAAAATCTAGTAACAAGTACACTGTAATTTTCTTTTTTTTCTTCTCCATTTCCCCTTTTACCAAAGAGAGGTATAAACTAATTTAGATGCAAAAAAAATAATAATAATAAGTTTAGTCTCAATTTGGTCTGTTATTTGCACAAAGCCCTGTAAGAATACTAATTGATTTAGTTGGCTTTGCTGAACTTCCAATTACAACTGATTCTTCTTCTTTTCTTTATTATTTTTTAAAATTATTTCTTTTTTTTCTGAAACTTTTTTTTAACTGAATTCCTTTACATTCATTCCCTAAGCATTGTCACAGCATACAAAATGTGATTTCCCCATCTAGAATATACTGCATAGTGGCTTAATCATGGATATTATCATCAAAAATTTTCCATTTCTAGTTATATATATATATTTTTTTTAACCCCTATTTCTGACCCTCTATCCTTTCCCACCCTCTTTTTACACTATCTCCGGTGTCTACAACTGTCTTCCATTCCTTTTCCCCTCACATTGTATTGATCACACAATTTCTTAAATCATCTAACTACTTTCAATAGCAAGTTCTTAAATAATCTAACTACTTTCAATAGCAAGTTTCCCAATATTCTAAATTCTTTGTCAGACATTTCTATAATTTCCATTGAACTGCCTGTGGATGAAGAAGAGTTCTTTTCCCTAGGAGGAGAGGTATTTTCTTGTTTTCCTATATTTCTTGTGGTCCTGTGGTGATTTCTAGTCATCTGATGGATGGTGTGTTTCTTCCTAATTCTTTTTTTTTTTTTTTGAGAGGTTTTTGCTATAGGGCACGTGCACTCGCCAGACAGAGAGAGACAGAGAGACAGAAAGTGAGAAATCACCCCCCAGGGGGGATGGTCACTGCCGCAATCCCTTCTCCTCCATTCTCCTCTTGGGATCTTGGGCACGCATGCACGCACATGCGCCCGGCGTGAGTTTTAAGTCACCGGGATCGGGACACAAACCGAGTCGACTACGTGGGAGTCCAGCAACATAGCCATTACGCTAACTGCTGGTTCCCTGTTTCTTCCTAATTCTTTTATTTATTTTTTTTTTGAGAGGTTGTTTTTTTATTTTCGCTATAGGGCGCGTGCGCTCGCCAGACAGACAGAGACATAGAGACAGAAAGCAAGAAATCACCCCCCATGGGGGATGGTCACGCCGCAATCCCTTCTCCTCCATTCTCCTCTTGGGATCTTGGGCATGCATGCACACGTGCCCAGCGTGAGTTTTAAGCCACCGGGTTTGGGACGCGAACCGTGGTCGACTACGTGGGAATCCAGCGACATAGCCATTATGCTAACTGCTGGTTCCCCTCTTCCTAATTCTTGAAGTTCAATCTGAACATTCAGGAGCATGAAGAAAGAGGTGATCTGAAATTTCTTTGTCATTCCGTTGCGATCCCTTTGTACAGCAGATTCAGTAGATATTGAGGAATATGTTAACCCTAATAGTATTTGAATGTTCTGCTATAGTTACCTTAGATCCATCTAGAAACACAGTAAACAGAGATTGAGGAGTGGAGAGATGAGATAAAAGAAAAAGAAAAGGAAACAGAAAAAAAAACAACAGAGAAACAGAGGAAAAAAATTTTAAAACAACTAAAAAATTATTATTATTTTTAAAAAGCACAAAATAGAAATCACTAGTTCTCAGGAGCCATGAGGAATCTTCTTCTGAAGGCCTGCCTCTTGCCTCTGCTGCCTGGGTGGGAGGGGGGAGAGGGGATTATTAACAAGATAAGGCAGGGCTGAAAGCAAGAGAATACTTCACATTAAAAAAATTTTTAAAGGAAAAAATTACAAAAAAATGACAAGACAGAAGCAGAGAGAGACAGACACAGAGACACAGAGACAGAGATAAAGAGAAGACTAGAGGATCCCCCTACCACTCAAGCTTATGGGCTGGAGGCTGAATTATCAGTAGGAAATCTTGATTTCTCTTTTTTCCCTGAAATCACTAGTTCTCAGGAGCCATGAGGAATCTTCTTCTGAAGGCCTGCCTCTTGCCTCTCCTGACTCAAATAGGTATTTTTAAATGCCTTTTTTTTTTTTTTTGAGAGTTTTTTGCTATAGGGCGCGTATCTTCGCCAGAAAGAGAGAGAGAGAGAGAGCGAGAAATCACCCCCCAAGGGGCATGGCCATGCCACAATCCCTTCTCCTCCATTTTCCTCTCAGGATCTTGGGCACGCATGGACACGCGCCCGGTGTGAGTTTAAGCCATCAGATCCGGGACTTGAACTGTGGTCAACTACATGGGAGTCCAGTGACATAGCCATTACGCCAACCGCTGGTCCCTTTGAATGCATTTTTTAATTTCAAGAAAAACAGTTTTAGTTTTAATAGATAAAAAAAAGTTAAGAGAATTTTGCTTAAGACTTAAAGCCAGGAAAAAGGTTAGGAATCAGTTTAAACAGTAGATAGATGAACCTATCAACACAAGAGAAGACAAAAATTTTTAAATCTGGAAAACAAAACATATAAGAAAAGCAGTAATGTTTTAGTCAAATGTCATAAAATTCTATTTCACCAGTTCATTCTCATGTAATTAATCTGTCTTCTATTCAATTTGCAGTGTTACTGTGGTCTGATCTTTCCATTTAAATTCTGGAAGTTAACATTAACTTCTGAACTTGTCCCTACCATTAGGGTGGCCATTTTCTTGGTTGTTTTTTGTACTCTTATTTCTGTGTGTCCAACTTAAGTTTTCCTGGCCTAGTACTCCATTCAGCATTTCTTGAAGAGCTGGTCTGGTGTTGGTAAATTCTTTCAGGTTTTGTTTATCTGAGAATGTTTTTGTCTTTTCTTCCCATGTGAAGGATAATCTTGCTGAATATAGTATTCTTGGTTGTAATTGCTTTTCATTTAAGACTGTAAATATATTTTCCCATTCTTTCCTTGCCCGCATCGTTTCCTATGAGAGGTCTGATGTTGGCCGGATGGGATATCCTTTGAAAGTAACTTGACATTTTTCTCTTGCCAGTTTTAGTATCTTGTCTCTGTCCGCGGTTTTGGTCAATCTGGTTATGATGTGCCTGGAGATCTTGGGCTGATTCTATGTGGGGTCCTTTGTCTTTCTTGGGTCTGGATATTTGAGTGCCTCTCTAGGTTTAGAAAGTTTTCTTCCAATATTTCATGGACTAGATTATCAATGCCCTTATTAGCTTCTTCACCTTCTGGGATAACGATTATCCAGATGTTGGGTGTTTAATGGTATCTACTATTATTCATATATTATTCTCATTTTGGGGGGCTATTTTCTCAGTCTTTGTGGCAAATTTTTCTAGGTCAGAGGTTCTGTCTTCTACATCTGAGATTCGATCTGTATGCTCTAATCTGCTTTTAATACTTTCAAGGGAGGTTTTGATTTCCTGTATTACAATCCTCATCTCTCTTTTTTTTAGGTTGTATTTATTTATCTATTTAATGGGAGAGATAGATTTTTTAAGAATTATTTTATTTTCTTTTTTATTATTATTAATTTGACCAGAGAGAGAGAAAGGGAAAGTGAAAAAGCAATTAACCAGGTCCGGGACTCAAACTGTAGTTGCCCATATGTGAGCCCAACACCTTAACCACCGCACCATCTGCCAGCCCCTATACTTTCTTTTTCTTTTTTTTTTTTTTTTTGAGAGGTTTTTGCTATAGGGCACGTGCGCTCGCCAGACAGAGAGAGAGAGAGAGACAGAAAGCAGGAAATCACCCCCCAGGGGGGATGGCCACGTCACAATCCCTTCTCCTCCATTCTCCTCTCGGGATCTTGGGCACGCACACACACGCACCCGGCGTGAGATTTAAGCCACCGGGTCTGGGACTTGAACTGTGGTTGACTACGTGGGAGTCCAGCAACATAGCCATTACGCTAATTGCTGGTCCCAAGTCCCTATACTTTCATCTCTAACAATTCTGGTTCATTCTTTTTTATGGTGTATATTTCCTCTTTCAGATCATGCAAGAGCTTCCTCACCTCCTGAACTCATCCCTTTTCTCCTTCATCTTCTGGAGTTAGTTATCTCTCTTCTCTTCCATCTCTGTTAACTTTGTCATTATGAATATTTTAAATTCTTTATCTGACATTTCCACGAGTTCCCTTGAACTGTCTGTAGGGGATGAGGAGTTATTCTTTTCCCTTAAGGGAGAGATATTTTCTCGGCTTCTCATATTTCTTGTGTCTTTGCTGTGGTTTTTGGTCATCTGATGAGATTTTATGTTTTTTCCTAGTTTTTGGAGTTAACTCTGAGCATTCAGAGGGATGCAGGAGGAGGTGATCTGCTATCTAAGCAGTACCATTTTTCTCTCTTTGTGCAACAGAGTCCATGGAAATTGAGGATTATTCTGATCCTAGCTAGATCTGGGGAGCAGGAGGGTGAAGTTTGGGCAGAAAATTTTTCAGTTGTCTCAGTCTCTGAATGGGGCTGCTCAGAACTGAAATATGGATGACTAATGATTGGCTTGTCCTGGTTGGATCTCACTGTCTTTCTCTGTCAAACATGCACACCCTATGGCAAAAACCTTTAAAAAATTATATTATTTTGTGCTCCCAAGACTAAACACATATCTCACTCTCTATATATTTACTTTTTTGTCATAATCCCATAGTTTTGCCCCCCCCCCACATCTCTACTCTGGAAGAAGGACAACTCTATCCTAATCTCTGTCAGGTAAACAGCAAATGCATCATCTGAATAGCTGTTCTGTAAAATTATAATGTGATTAGCATAAGGAGAACATTTTCTTCTAGCACTCAGGTAAGGTATAGCCTGCAAAAATAAACTGTACCTTTTCAATGTCTAATTAAATGGGCAAATATTTCTCCATGGTTATGGTGACCTAAATTTAGATATCTCAGCACAAATATCAGCATTCAAGACATATTTATTTCTATATTCAAAATTAATGCAATGTCAAAGCACATACACAACAGTGTGTGTTAGTTTAGAGAAACTAAACTATAGGATGTGTGTACTCTCTGGAGAGAGAGGAGGGAAAGAGAGAAATCACCTCTGGGGTTAGCAAATGGCATAGTGGTTAGTTATATCGCTGGACTCCCACATGGCTAACTGTGGTTTGAATCCCGGACCTGGTGGCTTGAAACTCATACTGGGTGCTTGTGTGTGCATGTCCAAGATCCTGGGAGAATGGAGGAAAAGGGATTGTGTGTGTCCATCCCCTGAAGGGGTGATTTCTCACTTTCCCTCTCACTGTTTCTCTCTCTGACCAGCACAGGTGCCCTAAGGCAAAAACCTTTACAAAAAAAAAAAAATTTTAAATAAAGAAAAAAATCACCCCCTAGAGATTATGGCCATGTCATAAGCCCTTCTCCTCTATTCTTTCAGGATCCTGGGCTCACACCCACGGGCACTTGGAGTGATTTGCAAGCCCCCATGTCTGGCACAGGAACCAGGCATTTGGTCATGTGGGTTCCAGCCCCCATCCCCCCACCTCCACACCACATGCAGGCCCCTACAACAATGAATGTTTTATTAATCAAGTGACGGTCTCCTCCCTTTTGTTGTTGTTGTTTTTCATTTTTCTCTTTCTCCTTTCTTTCTTTCTTCCTTCCTTCCTTCCTTCCTTCCTTCCTTCCTTCCTTCCTTCCTTCCTTCCTTCCTTCCTTTCTTTCTTTCTTTCTTTCTTTCTTTCTTTCTTTCTTTCTTTCTTTCTTTCTTTCTTTCTTTCTTTCTTTCTTTTTTTGGCTATAGGGCACATGCACTCACCAGGAACTCATCAACTCACCAGGAAGAGAAAGAAATAGAGAAAGTAAGAAATCACCACCCCTCCTCCTCACACTGTGGGGGGATGGCCATGAGACAATCTCTTCTCCTCCAATCTCCTCTTGGGATTTTGGGCACACATACATATGTGTTCAGCATGTTTCTGAAGCCAATGGTTCTGGACTTTGAACTGTGCAGGCAGGTATGTGGAATCCAGCGCCTTAACCACCACACCACGTGCTGGACCTGTTTTGCATCTTTGCACCTCAACTTTTCATTTCAAACATTCTCAAGCCTCCAGAACCAGGACCCAAATTACAGTCAGTCATACAGGACCCAGCTTCCTTAACCACTTGACTACAAGGATGGCCCATGTATAACTTCATTTCAAATTCTTCACTTGGTTTTATCTGTTTGGTCCTTAGAAATGTTTCTTCTTGGGGGAACCAGCAGTTAGCGTAATGGCTATGTCGCTGGACTCCCACGTAGTCGACCATGGTTCGCGTCCCGGACCCGGTGGCTTAGAACTCACGCTGGGCACGTGTGCGTGCGTGCCCAAGATCCCGAGAGGAGAATGAGGAGAAGGGATTGCAGCGTGACCATCCTCCCTGGGTGGAGGAGTTCTCGCTTTCTGTCTCTATGTCTCTCTCTGTCTGTCTGGCGAGCGCACACGCCCTATAGTGAAAACCTCTCCAAAAAAAAAAAAAAAATGTTTCTTCTTGGGACTAGCTGATGGCATAATGGTTATATCACTAGGCTCCCACATGGCCAACAGTGGTTTGAGTCCCAGACCCGGAGGCTTGAAACTCATGCTGGGTGCGTGTGCACGGGTGCCCAAAATCTCAAAAGGAGAATGGAAGAGAAGGGATTATGGTGTGACCATCGCCCCTGGGGGGTGATTTCTTGCTTTCAATTTCTCTGTTTCTCCAGAAGCGCATACATCCTCTAGCAAAAATCTCTCTCTCAAAAAAAGGTTTTTTTGTCCACTCAACACCCACCTTTTTTTTACACATGAACTTTTTTTTTTCAATTTTGCTGTAGGGTGTGTCAACTCTACACAGAGAAACACACAGAGAGAGAAAGAGACAAAGAGGAAAAATGAAGGGGCTGGTAGGTGGTGTGGTGGTTGAGGGTGCTAGACTCACACATGGCCAACCTCGGTTCAAATCCTGGACCTGGTGGGACCAGCAGTTAGCGTAATGGCTATGTCACTGGACTCCCACATAGGTGACTGGGGTTCTAGTCCTGGACCTGGTGGCTTAAACTCATGCCACATGCGTGTGCGCATGATCCAGAGAAGAGAATGGAGGAGAAGGGATTGTGGAGTTGGCCTCCCCCCTGGGAGTGATTTCTCACTTTCTGTCTCTCTGTCTCTCTCTGTCTGGCGAGCGCACGTACCCTATAGCAAAAACCTCTCCCGCCAAAAAAAAAATCCTGGACCTGGCAGCTTGCTTTTCCACTTTCCCTCTCTCTCTCTATCTCTCGCTCTGTCCCTCTCTGGTCAAATTTAAAAATAAGTAGATAAATAAAGTTAAATAAAATCATTCTTAAAAAAACAAAAGACGGAAAGTGAGAACTTACTCCCCAAGGACAATGGCCACACCACAATCCCTTCTCCATTTTCCTCTCAGGATTATGGGCATGCACACGCAAATGCCCAGTTTGTTTTTCAGGCTGTTGGGTCTGGGGCCCAAATTGTGAATTTGGCCATGTGGGATCCAGCTGTCTTAACTACCACACCACTGGCTGGTTGATAAAACTTTTTATGAGTCCAGGACATTTGTCTTTTATAATGTCTCATATTCTGGATTAATTTGATTATTCCTCAGGATTCAATTCAAGTTAAATGTTTCTGATAAGAGCACCTTATAGGGAATACCACATTATTTCACATCAGGATCCACCTAACGTCAGTTTGGACAGTTTTCGATAATGCTAAATTGGATTACTTAGGTGTGTGTGGGGTTTTTTTTTTTGGGGGTTGTGGGTTGCTTTTGGTTTTGTTTTTTAACTTAAATCATGTTGTAACTGGGGACTAGTTGGTGGCGTGGTGATTAAGGCACTGGACACTCCCACATGGTCGACCACGGTTTGAGTCCCAGATCTGATGACTTGCTTTCTCACTTTTCCTCTCTCTGTGTATGCCTCTGGTCAAATTAAAATAAATGAATGAATAAATAAAATTAAATTAAAAAAATTCTTTTAAAAAATCATGTTATAACTTGCCTGTTTCTATCAACAGTGTTTTGTTTTGTTTTTTTAAAGTTGCTATAGGGCATGTATGTTGGATGGAAAGTGAGAATGTACCCCCTAGAGAAGATGGCCATGCCACAATCCCTTCTTCACTCCGCTGTCTGGATTTTGGACACTTACACACACAGGCCGAGTGTGTTTTCCAAGCCAACGAGTCTGGGACTCAAAGCCTCCTTAACCACCATGTGGGATCCAGCTGCCTGAAGTGCCATGGCCCAGGCCTGGCCTCAACAGTATTTTTGACATTCTACCACATTTTTCTATTTTTAGAGCTACTTAATATTCCACAGGGTGGTATACTAAACACTTTGCAAAATCTAGGATAATTATCTTCTTCTAACAAGGCCCAGATTTTCTGGTGTTTGGGTTTTTTTTGTTTGTTTTCAGTTTACTTCTTTACTTCTGATTCATATAATGCAATGCTGCTCAGTAGTCAAATGGGATGAACTGATGATACAACAATTTGGAGGAATGTCCAAAACAGTATGCTGTGTAAAAGAAGCCAACAGGCTACAAACGTAATGGTCCCATAAATATGACATCTTTATAAAAGCAAAACTATAGGGACAGAGAACAGCTCAGTGGCTACCAGAAGCTGGGGGTAGGTGCAGGGGTTCATTATAAAATGGCATGAGATAATGTTGGGGAGTGATTGAGATGTTCCAAATTTTGTCATGATATGGCTGTATATGTTTGTCATAATTCATCAAACTGTTCACTAAAAATGTTTTATTGTGTGTAAATTAGCCCTTAATAAGCCTCACTTTTAATAAGCCTTTGCACTTTTTTTTTCTATATAATTTTTTAAATACATGATAGAACAGGTACATATACATGTGAAAGAGAGAGAGAGAGATAAGTACCCCCACAGGGTCTGATCACTCCATGATCCCCTTTCTTCAGTCCTGGGCATGATGTTATGGAGGGGGCATCAGCCACTGTCAGAGGCACAGCTGCAGAGCAGGCACATTTAATAAGCCTCACTTTTAATAAGCCTTTGCACTTTTTTTTCTATATAATTTTTTAAATACATGATGGAACAGGTATATATACATGTGAAAGAGAGAGAGAGAGATAAGTACCCCCACAGGGTCTGATCACTCCATGATCCCCTTTCTTCAGTCCTGGGCATGATGTTATGGAGGGGGCATCAGCCACTGTCAGAGGCACAGCTGCAGAGCAGGCACATGCAGAGAGCAGCCCTTCCACTCCCCTTTTGTTTGCCCTCTGTTGTCAGCTGTTATATCTCATTGGGGGAGCCTGGCTGGAACCCAGCTGCAAAAGGGCCCTGAAGCTGCAGTCTTCTGGATCTGCCTCCTTGGGCACAGCATAGGGCAAAGGACAGAGGGTGATCTGGATGGATGGCGGAGGCCTCTGTTCTCAGTATTCTTTCATTTCATCCAGAATTGTTTCTTAGGCAGATGCCTGTTGTGTACAGCTGTGGTTTATTCATTCTTAAGAAGTGTTTTATACGGAATTGGTGGATGAACCACAGTTTATTAATCCATTCTCTGGGGATAGACATTTGAATTGTTTCCCACATTTTACTATCAAGAACACCAACTACTGCTAAGAACATTTCTGAGATAATGGAAAGGGGGTCTTGCCTGCAACCAAAAGTCTTATAACCTTTTCTGAAGTAGAAATGACCCAATCAAGTCACTTCATGAATCCAGGTGGGATTGATTAATTAATAATCAATTTTGGGCCAGCCAATGATAATGCTTGGGGCTTTAGCATTACTTAGGTGGCTGGATCCCACATGGCCCGCTTTGGTTGGAGGGCCAAACACAGTAGCTTGAGAAGCATGTCAGGCATGTGTGTGTGTGCATGCCCACATCTTGAAAGGATAGAGAGAAGTGGAGAAGGGATTGTGTACTGGTCATTCCCTGTAGGGATGCTTTTTCACTTTCTCTCCACCCCTACATCCCCTCCAGAACATGCACCTTCTGGCAATTAAAAAAAAAGTTTGCATGACAACTGATTGTTTTTTTCTTTTTGATTTTTTTTTTTTTTTTTTTAAGATTTTTGCCTTTGGGAATATGTGCTGACAGACAGAAAGAGAGAGAGAAAGTGAGAAATGGGGAATGGCCATGCAATCTCTTCTCCATTCTCCTTTTGGGATTTTGGCCATACATGCACATGCACCAGGTGTGATTTTTCAAGCTGCCAGGTCCAGGACTCAAATCATGGTTGACCATGTGGGAATCTAGTGCCTTAACCACCATACCACCTATTGGCCTTTGATTTTGTTTTTTATTGTGGTCAAATATACATAATAGAGACTGGCAGGTGTTGTAGTTCGAGACTTGGACTTGGTGGCTTACTTTCTCACTTGCCCTTTCTCTCTTTCTTTGTCTCTCTTTGATAAAATTTTAAAAAATAAAATAGAAAATAAAATAAAATAAATAAAAATATTATAAAAAATGCACATAACATGAAATTTATGATTTTTAGTGTATGATTCAGTGACATTAAGTACCTTCATGGTAAAGATTATTATTTTTCCCATTGATGAAACCGAACAGCTGACTGGCATAGTTCTCTGTTTGTTTTCTTTTTTAATAATTATTTTATTTTATTTATTTATTCATTTAAATTTGACCAGAGAGGGACAGAGCGAGAAAGTGAGAGAGAGAGAGGTAGGGAGGGAAAATGAGAAAGCAAGCTGCCAGCCTAGAACTTGAACTGTGGTTGGCTATGTGGGAGTCCAGCACCCTTAACCACCATGCCACCTGCAGGCCCCCATGACTGGCATAGTATTTTTTTTTTAAAGAATGATTTCTATTTAACTTTATTTATTCATTTATTTTAATTTGACCAGAGAGGGACTGAGTGAAACAGGGAGAGGGAAAGTGAAAGTGAGAAAGCAGGCTGCCAGATCCAAGACCCGAAATGTGGTTGGCCATGTGGGAGTCCAGTGCCCCCAACCACCATGCCACCTGTCAACCCCTGGCATAGTTTTTTGTTTTTTTGAGAGGTTTTTGCTATAGGGCGCGTGCGCTCCCCAGACAGACAGAGACAGAGAGACAGAAAGCGAGAAATCGCCCCCCAGGGGGAATGGTCTCACCGCAATCCCTTCTCCTCCATTCTCCTCTCGGGATCTTGGGCACGCACGCACATGCGCCCAGCGTGAGTTTAAGCCACCAGGTCCGGGACTTGAACCGCAGTTGGCTACATGGGAGTCCAGCGACATAGCCATTATGCTAACTGCTGGTCCCCCCCATCATAGTTTTGAAACCAAGATTTCTCCCATAAATTTTACATATTTATAATATATCCCCATTTGTCACAATTTCTTTTTTTGGAGAGGTTTTTTCTATAGGGCACATGCGCTCGCCAGACAGAGAAAGAGAGACAGAGAGATAGAAAGCAAGAAATCACCCCCCAGTGGGGATGGCCACACCGTGATCCCTTCTCCATTCTCCTCTCGGATCTTGGGCACACACGCACACGTGCCCGGCGTGAGTTTTAAGCCACCAGGTCCAGGACGCAAACCGCGGTTGACTACATGGGAGTCTAGTGACATAGCCATTATGCTAACTGCTGGTCCCACAATTTTTTTTTTTTTTTTAAGAACTATTTAAGCAGGTGGCATGATGGTTAAGGGTGCCGAACTCTCACATGGCCGATTATGGTTTGAGTCCTGGACCTGGTGACTTGCTTTCTCAGGTTCTCTCTCTTACTTTGTACCTCTCTGTTCAAATGGTCAATAAATAAAATAATAATTTTATTTAAATTTATCAGTTCATTTATTTATTTTAATTTGACCAGAGAGGGACAGAGAGAGAGAGAGAGAAGGAAAGTGAGAAAGCAAAACACCAGGTTCAGAACTCGAACCACGGTCAGCTATGTGGGAGTCCTGTGCCCCCAACCACTATGCCACCTGCTGGCCCCGAAATATTACTTTTTAATGTAATAGTTACTGCCAAATTCCCTGTTAATTCTTGTTTTTCTTTTTATGATTGGGAGCAACTGAGAAGGAAACAGTATGAAAAGGATCTCTTCACATTATGATTCTCTTTCCCAGCCCTCCAGCTCCTTTCCCAGGGATGTGAATCTGTGGTTGGCCTTATGGCTTTACTTGTGCTATTGCAGCAGCACAGTGGCTGGACCCCCATCACTTGTCAAATCTTGTAGAACAGTTATATCAGGATCCTAGTATCATAGTTACTTTCCAGGGCCCAGAAGATCTAAAAATAAGTTTGGACAAGTGTTACTAAAATTCTTTAATTCACTGAATGGGTAGTTACTGTCTATTCTGTGTTAGCACTGCTCCTAGCTCTGAGAATGTGGAGGTGAGCAGAGTGGACAAGTCTCTCCCTTCTGGTTGTGAAGTGTGTTCTTGCAGTTGTGAACTTGGGCTATACTCAGGATTGCCTGATTTATAACAGGGACAAAACACATGTGTGTGTTCATGCTGATCTGTCTTTGAATGAGACAATCTTTCTTGCTTTGCTAGTCATGTTCTAGACCATTCTGTGGTTCATAACAGAAAATACCTTAGTCTGGATAATTTAAGAAAATACAAGTTTATTCAGCTCACAGTTTATAGGGATTCACGATTTAGGAGCCATGTCTGGTTAGGGTCTTCTTGCTAGTAGAGTCCTCAGTAGTGCAGGGCATCAGAGCATGTGTGGAGTAGTGTGTCTCTTTCTCATCCTCTTTCCTAATAAACCCACCAGGACTCAATTATGGGGACACCCACCCTGATGCCTAATCACTTCTCAAAGACCCCTCTTTGTTTGTTTGTTTGTGTCTCTTTTTTTCTTTGTTTTTGTCAGAGAACGGTATTTGCTCACTCACCACAGAGATAAATGGCCAGGATTCAAACCCTGGTCAGCCATGTGGGATGCAGCTCCCTTAACCACTAAGCCACAGTGCCAGTCCCCAAAGACCCCACATTCAACAACATAATCGAATTGTTTTGTTTTTGTCATAGAATGTGTGTACACTCACCAGAGAGAGACAGTAAAGAAGAAAGTGAGGAATCACCCCCGAGAGGAGATAGCCACAACATAATCTCTTTTCTTGGGGTTTTGGGCATGCATGCACATGTACCTGGTGTGATTTTCAAGCCAGGTCCAGGATTTGAACTGTAGTCAGTCATATGAGAGTCCAGCACCTAAACCACTACAACATCTGCCTGCCCCAGATTTCTTTCCTTTTTAAAAAGAATTATTTATTTATCATTATTTCTTTGAACTTTACCAAAGAGAGGGAAATTGAAAAAGCAAGCCTGTAGGTCCAGGACTCAAACTTCAGCCAGCCACGTGGGAGTCCAGCGACCTAACTGTCATACCACCAACAGACCCAAGATTTCCTCTTCTTAATCCCATTACGATGGTTCACAAAATTTTAACACATGGATTTTGGGGGAACAATTCATAGCTGGTCATGTCTTTTCCAAGCCTGCATGAGTAACTCGTGCACAAATCTTACCTTTAATTCACTGAATGTGTAGTTACTGTCTATTATGTGTTAGCACTGCTCCTTGCTCTGAGAATGTAGAGGTGAGCAGAGTGGACTAGTTTCTCTCTTCTGGCTGTGAAGTGTGTTCTTGTAGTGTAAACTTGGGCTGCACTCAGGAGTGCCTGATCTAACGTCTGGCTCCTGCTCTCACAGCCATTGCAGTACATTGAGCTCTATAGAGACAGCGCTGGGGCAAGTGAGAGCTGGACGGGCACTGGACGACTCGGTGCGTCGCAGAGGAAAGATAACTACACATGGTGGGCAAAGGAGATCCTAAGAAGCCGGGAGGCAAAATGTCATCATATGCATTCTTAGTGCACACCTGCTGGGAGGAGCACAAGAAGAAGCACCAAGATGCTTCAGTCAACTTCTCAAGAGTTTTCTAAGACGTGCTCAGAGAGGTGGAAGACCATGTCTGCTAAAGAGAAAGGAAAGTTGAAGATATGGCAAAGGCGAACAAGGCCCGTTATGAAAGAGAAATGAAAACCTATATCCCTCCTAAAGGGGAAACAAAAGAAGTTCAAGGATCCCAATGCTCCCAAGAGGCCTCCTTCAGCCTTTTTCTTGTTCTGTTCTGAATATTGCCCCAAAATCAAAGGAGAACATCCTGGCCTATCCATTGATGATGTTGCAAAGAAACTGAGAGAGATGTAGAATAACACTGCTGCAGATGGTAAACAGCCTTATGGAAAGAAGGCTGCTAAGCTGAAGGAAAAATACAAAAAGGATATTGCTGCATACTGAGCTAAAGGAAAGCCTGATGCAGCAAAAAAGGGAGTTGTCAAGGCTGAAAAGAGCAAGAAAAAGGAAGAGGAGGATGACGAGGAAGATGAAGAAGATGAGGAAGAAGAGGAAGATGAAGAGGATGAAGAAGATGATGATGATGAATAAGTTGGTTCTAGTGCATTTTTTTTCCCCTTGTCTATAAAGCATTTAACCCCCTGTATACAACTCACTCCTTTTAAAGAAAAAAATTGAAATGTAAGGCTGTGTAAGATTTTTTTTTTAACTGTACAGTGTCTTTTTTTGTATAGTTACACACTACCGAATGTGTCTTTAGATAGCCCTGTCCTGGTGGTATTTTCAATAGCCACTAACCTTGCCTGGTACAGTATGGGGGTTGTAAATTGGCATGGAAATTTAAAGCAGGTTCTTATTGGTGCATAGCACAAATTACTTATATATGGGGATGGTAGTTTTTTCATCTTCAGTTGTCTCTGATGCAGCTTATACGAAATAATTGTTGTTCTGTTAACTGAATATCACTCTGTAATTGCAAAAAAAAAATTGCAGCTGTTTTGTTGACATTCTGAATGCTTCTAAGTAAATACAATTTTTTTATTAGAAAAAAAAGAGTGCCTCATCTACAACAGGAGCAAAATGCATGTGTGTGTTCATGCTGGTCTGGCTTTGAATGAGACAATCTTTCTTGCTCTGCTGGTTGTAACAAAAAGTTTTGTTGTTAATGATAACCAATTTCCTTTTTATTTTTTAACTTTTCCAGTTATATTTCTTTCTTTCTCGACTGAGTCCTCATGATTCAATACCCTAGCTTTCCAGACCTGAATGATTTCTGTCAGTAAGTTAGGGCCAGAGTTGGGTAAAACACAGTGAACTGTGTTCTTTTTTTTTTTTTTGGAGAGATTTTCGCTATAGGGTGCGTGCACTCACCAGACAGACAGAGACATTAGAGACAGAAAGCGAGAAATCACCCCCCAGGGGGGATGGCCACGCCGCAATCCCTTCTCCTCCATTCTCCTCTCGGGATCTTGGGCACGCACGCACACGCGTCCAGCGTGAGTTTTAAGCCACCGGGTCCGGGACATGAACCACGGTCGACTACATGGGAGTCCAGCGACATAGCCATTACGCTAACTGCTGGTTCCCTGAAGTGTGTTCTTGTAGTGTAAATTTGGGCTGCACTCAAGAGTGGACCTAAGTATTTGTTTCTAAGTATTTATGACATGGGTCCAATTGAAATACATTGTAGAGAACTTCCAGTTTCAGGACCAGCAGTTGGTATAATGGGTATGTCGCAGGACTCCCACGAGGCCGACCGCGGTCTGAGTCCTGGACCTGGTGGCTTAAACTCAAGTCAGGTGCGTGTGCATGTGCATGTGTGCCCAAGATCCTGAGAGGAGAATGGAGGAAAAGGGATTGCAGCATGGCCATCCCCCCTGGGGGGTGATTTCTCGCTTTCTGTCTGTCTCTGTCTTTGTGGCAAGCGCATGTGCCCTATAGCAAAAAACCTCTCAAAAAAACAAAAACAAAACATCCATGCTATTACATGTTTCAGTTTTTACTTGCTGAGTAGGAATCCAATGTGTGAATATACAACAATTTATCCATTCCTTATCAATGGACATTTGGACTGTTTTTATATTTTTGCCTACTAGGAATAAAGCTGCCAAGCCCATTCTTGTACAAGGGGCTTTTTGGTGGACATTTGGTGAGTTTAAGCCACTGTGTCCAGGACTCAGACTGTAGTCGGCTACGTGGGAGTCCAGTGACATAGCCATTACGCCAACTGTTGGTCCCAGCATGGATGAATTTCAAAACATCAATTTGAGTGAAAGAAAAGTACATACCCCATGGTTCCATTTATATTAGGTTCTATTTTTTATTTTTTTTTGGAGAGGTTTTTGCTACAGGGCGCGTGCACTCGCCAAAGAGATAGAGAGAGTCAGAGAGACAGAAAGTGAGAAATCACCCCCCCCAGGGGGGGATGGCCACGCCACAATCCTTTCTCCTCTATTCTCCTCTTGGGATCTTGGGCACGCACACACACGTGCCCAGCATGAGTTTAAGCCACCAGGTCCGGGACTTGAACCATGGTCGACTACATTGGGAGTCCAGCAACATAGCCATTACACTAACTGCTGGTCCCTAAGTTCTATTTTTTTAAACTGCCACAGTTTATGTGTGCTCACCAGAAAGACTAAAAGATAAAGAGAGGGAAAAAGCACCCCCAATGGGGCATGGTCATGCCACAACCCATTCTGCACTTCTTCATTCTATTGAGATTTTGGGGACACATATATGTACATTGAGCACTTTTTTCAAACCAGGATTTGAAACAGTGCTTGGTCATGTGGGGTCCAGCTCCCCTTAACCACTAGACTACAAGATCAGCACTATATTAAGTTATGAAATGGGCAAAACTAATGTAGAGTGGAAAAAGTCAGTGTAGTGGGAGAAAAGATCAACTGGGAAGGGATATGAAAGTTTTCTTAGGGGGGATGGTGATTTTCTATATCTTGGTGGAGGTTTGGCGTCCACAGGTGCACCTCATCAAACAGGATGCTTGAGATTTGTACATTTCCTCAGATGCAAATTTAACTGCCAAAGGGGAAAAAAAGTCATAAACAAATATTAAACTCTAATTAATAATATTCATGTTGAAGCACTAGAAATATCCTGATGTCTGCAACTTATTTTGAAGTACATTTTTAAAAAAGATGGATTGATGAATGAATGCAGGAATGAGTTGGATGGATAGAAAGATATGGAATAAAGCAAGTATAGTAAAAACAAGTTGTAGAATCTAGCTAAACTAATTTCCTTGGAAATTTCACATTACATTTGCAGGTAAATGATTATTTTAATCACATTCATAAGGAAAACTCAGACGAATCTACACTTAATTTTTTATAAGGATAGAATGGAGAAATGGAGATGGGATTGTCTCTTTGAGAGGTGTTCCTTCCTTCCCTGATGTGTTTGCCCTTTGGCATTTAAAAATCATACATGTATGGGTCAGTAGGTGGTGTGGTGGTTAAGGTGGTGGACCCTACATGGCCGACTTCATTCAAGTCCCAGATCAGATGGTCTGAAAAACACACTGGGCACATGCACATTAATGCTCAAAATCCTCAGAGGAGAATGGAAAAGGGATTGCAGTATGGCCAGACTCCAGGTGATTTCTCACCTCCCCCCTTTTAAGTCTGGTGAGTGCACATGCTCTATGGCAAGAAATTTAATATATACTATGTGTGCATGTATATATATGTATACATTCTAGTTGAGGGTGCTGGATGGTGGCACACTGATAAAATGTGATGTTCTGCAAGGCTGACTCAAATATGGAGGCTCTGGGTTCAGTTCTGGAGATCTCCCTGAGTACACTGGGCATACATGTGCTCATGCTCTGGGACTCTCAGAGGCTGAAGTTGGATCATGGCACCAAGACATTTAGGGGTATTGTTGTCTCTCTGCCTCTGAGGAGCACAAGATGCACTCTAGCCAACTGTGGTTTGAGTCCTGGACTAAGTGGCTTGAGAATCAGACCAGGGCATGTGTGTGTATGCCCCAAATTCCAAGAGAAAGGAGAAGGGATTGAGATGTGGACATCTCCCCTGAGGGGTGTGTGTGCATGACTTCTCACTTTCCTTCTCTCTCCCTCTTTCTGGCAAGCACATGCACCCTACGGAAAAATCTAAAAGAAGAAATATGTATATGTAAAACTTGTACTTTCCTAAATGTATGGCCAATTGAGCTGAAACTCTAATCTCTTCCTCAGTCATCTGAATTGCCACCTTTATCATATGTCAATGTTTTAGCCTAATCTATTTCATTGTTCTTGTTGTCTATCCTTGCTCTAGAATCAGTGCTTTCATTACTGTAGTTTTATAAGACCTTTGGGTATCTGATAGGGAAGTGAACTCTTATTCATAATCTTTTATCAAAAAATTATTTAGTCTCTTAATTTTCCCTTTCAGATGAACTTTAGATCTAGCTTTCCAATTTTTAGTGGAAACTGTTTGATTGGCAATGCATTACATTTTTAGACAGAAAGAACTGACACCCTAAAGTTGTGACTCTTCTAAGGAACAATGTATGTTTCTTATTTATTCAAATCCTTTATGTCAAAGACTCTAGTTCTATTTTACATTTTTTTTCATAGAGAAAAATACTTATTTTCTGTGCTGATCAAGAACCCATGTTGCATTCTGGGAAGGATGGGAGAACAATGCATTCCTTTGGTAAAATACTCAGGCTCTACTTATCCTGGTATAAAAGAGACCACTTTAATTGTATTAGCTCAATTAATTTATTGAATTTAATATTTAGTTCACATTGGTCTCAAAAAAAAGAAATAAGTGAAGCAGAAAGTGAGAAATCATACAATGACAGTTAAGCTGTCTTTATACATTTCTTTTGAAAACCCCAATCAATGCTGATAGAAATTAATTTTGTATATTTTAATATGAAACCACATCCTCAACACAGACACATTCAAGCATGCAAGGCTCTCAACTTTTCTCCACTACAAATCATGCATAACAGATTAGTGTGTTTTAAAATTCTCATACATATCTTGAATGTATTACTACTAGTCTCTACATTTTTTTAAACTAAAATGATCTAAGGGTAACATTACATCCTATCAAAGATAAAACTGAATATTAACATGGTTTGCAGTTATGAATTAAACTGCAACAGCAATCTTTGAGGGTGAAGCTATAAGGAATCACTTAAGGACTTAACAAGTCATATTCCAACAAGATACCACAAGGCCTTGGAAGCAAGAATGATATATTATTATATGTTATACTACAATGGTCAATTTAAAATTAGCTAAATCTAGTGTATTTTTGAAAGCTTACCTCAACAATATATTACTGAAAGGGGAAAAAAATGTCAGGAATCCAGTAAACACTGAAGTTTTCAGGAAAAGCAGGAGACATGTACTGAGAATTGTATACCAGGAACTATATATTATCTGCCCTGATCCTCAGGGAAAGGCATTTTCACCAGTTCAGTTGTTTGTCACCATAATTCCATAGTGGATCATGTTCCTTGGCAAATGAAAGGCAATGGAATGGAACAGCAGACAATGTGACCATGCCTCATGCTGCTCTGCATTGAGCATATAGTATAATATCCCTGTGCTTTTGTTTTTCCTCTACCCCTAATTCCTTCCTATCATTAATCACATCACCACAACTTTCCAGCCCTCAAAAAATTTCAAGCATCCCCTTATCTTTTCATTGAAAATATTTTTTTTATAGAATCAGCATATGGAAGGTAATATGTGAACCTAGAGGTGAAACTTGCCATGCTGGATTTTTTTTTTCTTTAATAGCAGCTTATTAACTTATTATTGAATCTGTGTTTGGTCCTGACAAAAATGTGTAAAACATCACAAGTAAATTAATGTTTTTTAATCCTGAAGTAAATACTCATTCTTGTGTATTTTATCCTCTTTTAATTTCCTATTTAGAGGCATTACTACTATTAAGAGAGATTTTTGCTATAGTGCACGCGCGCTCACTGGAGAGAAGAGACAAAAAGAGAGATCACCCCCCTCCCATGAAAGATGTCCACACCACAATCTCTTCGCTCAGGATTTTGGGTACACACACATGCACACGTGCCTGGCGTGTTTTAAGTGGCCAGCTCCAGGACTTGAACCATGGTCACCTACGTGGGAGTCCAGCAACATAACCATCATGCCATCTGCTGGTCTCTAGAGGTATTATTTTTTTAAATATTCATTATTTGCTTCCAAATTTATGGATGGGGCAGCATTGGTTGATAGTAACTGGTATTGGCTAGACATGCGGCTTCACCATACTGCACTGCTTTGAAGCATGGTAAAATATCCATAGTAAAAGTATAATTTAAAAAACTGTAACGGGGCAGAAGGTGGCAGTGATTAAGGTGCTGATCTCCCACCTGACCGACCCTGGGTTGAGTCCTGGACGTGGTGGCTTGCTTTCTCACTTTCTCTTTCTCTCTGGTCAAAGTAAAATAATAATTCTTTTTTTAAAAAAGTAATGATGAGGCTAGCCAGTGACTCAGTGTTGAGGGTGGCTGAATCACATATGCCCGATTGCATGGTTTGAATCCTGGACCAGGTGGCTTGGAAAACATGCTGAGCACATGTACACGCATGTCCAGAATTTTAAGGATGAAGAAGGGACTGCAGAGTAGCCATTCCCCAAAGGGTGATTCCTCACCCTCAACCCCTGCAAGCACATGTGGATTAAAATTTTAAAAATAATGACAAGTGCTGGCCAGGCTGCAGTGACAAGGGAACTCTGCTACACTGTTGGTGGGAGTGTAAATTAATCCAGCCACTGGAGAATATGAAGGTTCCTCAAAGACCTACAAATAGAATTACCATATGATCCTACAATTCCACTTCTGGTTATCTACTGAAAACACTCAGTTGGACATCCAAGTTTACGGAGGCATTATTCACAACTGCTAAGACACAGAATCAATCCAAATGTCTAAGAATAGATGAGTTGGGGACCAGCAGTTGGTGTAATGGCTATGTTGCTGGACTCCCATGTAGTTGACCGTGGTTTGAGTCCCGAACCCGGTGGCTTAAATTCACACCAGGCGCGTGTGCGTGTGTGCCCAAGATCCCAAGAGGAGAACGGAGAAGAGATTGCGGCGTGGCCATCCCCTCTGGGGGATGATTTCATGCTTTCTGTCTCTCTCTGTCTTTCTGGCGAGCACACGCGCGCCCTATAGCAAAAACCTCTTGGAAAAACAAAAACAGATGAGTGAATTGAAAAAGTAGCATATATACACTATGGAATACTATTGAACCATATAAAATAACCAGACCCTGGCATTTGACTGAAAATGGATGAGCTAAGCGAAGCAAGTCAGACCATAAGAGAGGCATTGTAGGGTCTGCAGGTGGTGTGGTGGTTAAGGTACTGGACTCTTAAATGGCCATGGTTCAAGTCCCAGACCCAGCAGTTTGAAACACACCAGGCACATGCGTGTGTGCCCCAAATCCCAAGGAGAATGGAGAGGGGATCGTGGCATGGCCATTGCCCTAGGGGGTGACTTCTTGCTTTCTGTCTCTTTATCTCTGACCCTTCAGCAAGTACATACACCCTACAGCAAAATCTCTCCAGAAACAAAACAAAAAAAACTTGCAAGTCACCACTTTACAAGGAATGTCTGCACCCTATTGTAGAAATGGAAAGATTGGAACTATAAAACCATGGAGAGCAACTGTGGATATTAGAGACACTATGGGAGAGAAGAATCAGGAGGGGGAAAAAAAGGCAAAACAGATAAGACATAAAAATGGAAAATTATCTATTGATGATAACATGTTTTATTTATTTATTATTTTTTTTAAGGTTTCTGCCAGAGATTATGCACTCTCCAGAGAGACAGAGAAATCACCTCTGGGGGGATAATCACACTGCAATCTCTTTGCCTTCATTCTCCTCCTGGGATTTTGGACACACATGCACACAAACCTGGTGATTTTCAAGCCACCAGGTCAAGAACTCGAACTGCAGTCGGCCATGTGGGAGTCCAGTACTGCAACCATTATGACACCTGCTGGCCTCTGGCAATATCTTTGACTATACTAATATACGCTGACTGAATTTAAAAAGTGTAAGAAAAACATTTTAAAAACAAAAGCTCAAATACACATGATGAATTTTAAAAAAATAATTACTTAATCTTATTTTTTTCACTCATTTATTTTCATTTGACCAAAGAAAGACACACCGAGGGAGAAAAGTGAGAAAGCAAGCTTCCAGGTCTAGGCGAACCATGGTCAACCATGTGGAAGTGTCCAGCACCTTAACTAGGGCCATGTCTAAAGTAACTTGTTTCTGTGACTGTTTTTCAGTTTTTAATGTAACCCTAATTTTCATGTTATTTTAAGAGAAATTTTTTGCTATAGGGTGCATGCACTTGCCAGACACAGACAGAAAGCGAGAAATCATCCCCCAGGAAAGATGGCCATGCTACAATCCCTTCTCCTCCATTCTTCTTTTGGAATCTTCAGCACATACACACACGTGTCTGGCATGAGCTTTGAGCCTCCCGGTCTGGAACTTGAACTCTGGTCAAGTGCATGGGAGTTCAGTGATGTAACCATCATGCCATCTGCTGGCCCCAAGCATACTCTTAAAGCCATTTTGTTACTGAGCTGCTTCCCATCGTTCCCCCCCATCCCCCCATGAACATGTACACACACACACACGAGATACAGGAAATAAGTACCCTTGACAAAGTTTCATTACATCAAAATACCTTCCCCAATCCTTGGTGCCTCAGAATCTTGGATGCCTGCACATATGTTGGGTGTGTTTTCAGACTGAGCAAAGGATTGGAACCCACAGCTAAACATGTGGCTTAAAGCACTGCAGTCCAGTATGCTATTGATTGTGCCAGCCTGGCTGGGCCTCCCATCATCTGCCTAAGTCTATTGTGTGTGTGTGTGTGGTTTTTTTTTTAAGAATTATTTTAACTTTATTAATTATCCTCCAGTTTGATGAGAGAGCGAACGAGCAAGCAAGCCACCAGGCCTGTGACTCAAACTGTGGGTGGCCATGTTGGAGTCCAGTGCCCTTAACCACCACGCTACCTGCTGGTCCCCCTAAGCCTACTGTTTAGAAATTTTCATGGGTATTGGGGCTGGCAGGTGGCACAGTGGCTAACGGCACTGGATTTCCACATGGTCAACTGTGGTTCGAGTCCTGGACCAGGTGGCTTGCTTTCCTTTCCCTTTCTCTCTCTCTGGTCAAACTAAATAATAAAAAATAGAATTAAATAATTATTAAATATATATTTTAATTTCAGAGATATGTTTAAAAATTTTTCTACAGGGTACATGTACTCACTGGGCAGGGTGAGGGAGGAAATGATCATACTGTAATCCCTTCTCTTGAGATTTTGAGCATGCACACACATGTGCACCTGGAGTGTTAAGCCATTGGGCCCAAAGTCAACTGTGCAATGGGCCATGTGGGATCCAGTTGCCATAACCACACCACCAGCTGGCCCTCAAACCATCCCTTAATTACTTCTATTGTAAATTCATGCAACTTGGGATCACGATAAGCAGATATACCAGGGGCCTTAAAATATTTGTTGAAGAGCCAAGATTGTAGTGGTTCAGTCAACTGCACCCCAAATGGCCAACTGCACTGTCTATAGAGTCCCGGTTCTGGCAGCTTGAGGAACATGCTGGGCATGTGTGTACAAGTGCCCAGAATTCCTAGAAGAGGTCTGAGAAGGGATTGCAGCAAGGTCATTTCCCCTGGGGGGTGATTTCTCACATTCCTTCTGTCTCAAGCTCACATCCTATAGCAAATTAAAAAGAAAAAAATTGAAAGAGGGAACTAAACTATAAGTTAATTTTGATAAAAAAATACTTTGAAATTCTTTTTTAAATACACATTTTCCTCGAACTTTCTGAAGACTCATATTTTTTAGGTCTGTATGGATTAGTGGAGAGCAGTCATTTTAGTTTCACAATGCTTGTTTTAATGGAAAGAAGTCTAAATATCTGGCAAATTATTCCTGAAACAAAATATTATGCAGTGCTTACAAATGCTAAGTGCATTCGTTACCATGGAATCTCACAGTGTGAGTGTAATTACACTTTTGTATAACCTTGTAAGCAATTATAATCACATAAGGAAAGGTTTCAAATAAATGCCTTTAAAAAAAAAAATACAGAATTTTGCTATAGGCCATGAGTGCTTTCCAGAAAATGGGAAATCATTCCCCAGGCAGATGGCCAGCCACACAGCAATCCCTTCTCCTCCAGAATTTTAGGCACTCATTGACATGCACCTAGTGAGGCTTAAGCCATCGAGTCTGGGACTTGAACTGCGATTAACTACATGGGAGTCCAACAACTTAACCATTATGCCACCTGCTGGCCCCCAAGTAAATGCGTTTTAAAACAAGTTAAGTAAATTAATGGGTGTTTTAACTAGCCTGAATTTCCAGGGTTTCTTTCCAATAAATGAGTACGAATTGCACAGAACTTCACATTTTTTCTCTCTGCACCTGCCCAACAAGTCATTTCTACACATACTTCCTAAACACTGCCATCTCAATACATAATTTCCCCCTGGAGACTCCATGATGATCAAGAATCAGGGTACTAAGTACCAAGAAAGAAGTCTAAAATCCTCAGGTTAATTCACATTTGACACAGGTCAAATTCAGCCTCTGAGATGCCAAAAGAACGGAGGGTTCTTGTTAACTAGTTTTTCTAATTAACCAACTGAAGATTGTTTGCATTATTAAGTTCTCAATCATCTTTAATACTTCTTTTAGAAAAAATTTTGACCAGAGAGACAGAGCATGCACGTGAGAGGGAAAGCAAGTCGCCAGGTTGGGATTTGAATAGTGGTTGGTCAGCCATGCAGGAGTCTAGCACCCTTAACCACCACCCCATCTGCTGGCCCCAGTTGCCCTTATACTTTTAGGATGTCTGATATTATGTCAACTATTCTCATTGCTTATTGTTAACTACTTTTTGTTCTTAAAGACAGAGGGAGAAGTCAGGACCCTGGACATGTTCCCCTGCACAAACATGTATTTTCCAGTGCACTGCGGCAAACCATAACCCTCCACAAGTGATCTGGCCTCACTGAGTTGCACTGTAAGGGGCCAGCCCCTAGTATAAATTCTGATCCCAGAAAATATTCAAGGTGGCTTTAAAAAAAAATTTTTGTTTTCCTTTGACAAATGAGAACATCTGTTGAGGGTTCATTTTTTTAAACTAATTTTGACAGAGGGCACTTGCACTTGAAGAGACAGAAGGAAAAGTGACAAAGCACCCATTATGGTTATCAACTTTTAGGTATCAATACATAAACCAAAAAATACTATTCTTTTTTTAATAAAGAGATTTGTCATCATTAGTTTTTAATTCTCCACAGGGAACGTGTGCTCTCCAGAGAGAGAGTGTGAGAAACCAAGCCTCTAGGTCTGGGACTTAAACCAGTCAGCCATGTGGAAGTTGAGCACCTTAACCATGCCACCTCATCTGCTGGCCTCCAAATGTTACATTTTCTTTTTTTTTTTTTTTGGGGGGATTTTGCTCTAGGGTGCGCTCACCAGACAGAGACATAGAGACAGAAAGCGAGAAATCACCCCCCAGGGGGGATGGTCACGTCACAATCCCTTCTCCATTCTCCTCTCGGGATCCTGGGCACGCACACACATGCCCCTAGTGTGAGTTTTAAGCCACCGGGTCCAGGACGTGAACTGCGGTGGACTATGTGGGAGTCCAACGACATAGCCATTACGCTAACTGCTGGTTCCCCAAATGTTACATTTTCAAATGATAACTAGTCATTTAATTATTAGCAATGATCTCAGAACCACTGAGAAAGTCTGTGTCTTACGATCATCACACTTCTAGGACAGCAGAGTTGGGTGGTCCAACTGACAGGTGGACTACATTGGTTAAAATCCACTAGTTTCTCCATTGGTTTTCCGAAATCCCCTTTAACTGCTACAAGAAAGAAAAACAGGTGCTAGACCAGTAACAGTACCTATAAATGAATGAATAAATACAGCATGAATTACCCATAAACAGGAAAAGATATTTCAGTTCAGATCTGAAATTTATACATTCCAAACAAACCTACTTGTACCTAGGAATTAAAGGCAAACCTCTATCAGTGTTTCAGGCCTCCATAACATAATGACCACCAAAAACTGGGGAGTCTATCCTCTTGTCCTTCCTCAGCCCCCCCGGCGTAATCAAATCCTTTGGGTGCCAGTTCATCCCAAGTCAGTCCTTGCATTTTTTTCCTGTAGCCTCAGTTTTTAGCATCATACTTATTTCCTAAGAACTCTGTTCAGTGGTCCTTGCAGAACTCTGTAATCCCCACAGGACTCATTTTTAAAACATTCTTGTCAACTAATCAGTCTGCAGACAAAATAATGTATCAAATATAGAGATCTGAATTCTGTTCCAAAGTTCTCTTTAGTAGTAAGCTTAGTAAGGTCCTTTCTCTGGTCTGGTTTTCCCATTTGCCAAATCAGTGCAGTTGTTTTATACCAGCTCTAAAGACTAGAAAGTAAAATGAAGGTATAGTGTACATGAAAGCAAATTTTGAAAATATGCAAATACAAACCACATTAGTTGTAGTTTATCTCATCCTTACAAGTTTATATCAGAGAGAGAAAATTAATAATTTTATATTTACTTTGCTTCATAGGACACTAGACTTTTTTTTTTTGAGATTTTTTGCTACAGGGCACATGTGCTCACCAGAGAAAGAGAAATCACCCCCCCCTGGGGGGATAGCCACGGGCACGTACGCATACATGCCTGGCATGAGTTTATGCCACTAGGTCCAGAATTTGAACTGCAGTTGACTACGTGGGAGTTCAGTGACACAGCTGTTATGTCAGCTGCTGGTCCCATGTTTTTTCCATTATTAAATCAATATAGTCATACAAACGTTTTTAAAGTAATATACAGAATGAAACATTTTACTCTCCCAATTAACAAAAAAAAAAATCTGATCAAATACGAAAATTCAACTCTATACCAGGTATTAAACTATGTGTTTCAAAACAGTTTTGTAATTGAGATTTATTGGTTGTGTCAAGGATCAGTACAGACATTTCGATTTGTACCCAATTCTTAACATACGTACCAAAAATTTAAAAAGCCAAGTATAGTGATTCTTTTTAAGTTATTCCAGTGATGTTCCAGTTTCAAATTTGTAGGCAAATTTTCCTTAAGAGTATATTAAGAACCACTGTCTTCAGATGTTGAAAGCTGTTATGTAAGTCCCACCAAATCACAATTTAGTATCACACAGACTACATACTTCAAATTTCCAATCTTTCACAGCACATTAACAGAATTATTAGGAAAACTGGACTACCACGACCAAAGATGTTAGAGTGCACACAATTCTGACAGGGAGAGCAACAATCACAAAGAGTGGCTTTTCTTTAGGAAACAGTACTACTAAAAAAACATAATAGAAGTCATTTAAAATATTCAAGACACATTAAATGCATGACTGTGACTCCAAACTGCCATTTAGTATGCTTTGTATTTAGGATATAAAAACTACCCACCCGCCCCCACCTATGGAATGTTAAGCTGACACGTAAGAGAGTCAAAGCCTCCTATAAGTCAATATCCCACTATTTTCTGGTTGTACTGAAAAATAAACAACCAGTAAATGATTTCACCTCTTAAAAAAAAGCATTTACACTTAAAAAATGGGATGAGGTGGGATTCTCTCCTTCTTAAAAATGTTTCTAGAGCTACTAAAAAACTTGCATTTACAAAATAGTTGATAAAAATATTCCTCTGGATTGTACAAGAAGGGAGACAGGGACCATTGATAAGACATGGTATACGATATTACTCAGACTTGACTTCTTTCTCGCCTGCTTCATCAGAGGGTGGACTCTGCAAATCAAAGGAAAAGAACGATTTTTGTCAAGAATTTTGATGTAGTTGGCACTTATTACTATCAGGCCTTCAAAATCCGCATTTTATGTATATTCTGCACTTTTGCAATTTTGTTTACTCTTAATAAAATTTGCTATTTTAACCTCAATACTTGTGGCTGGCAGGTGGCATGGTGGTTAAGATGCTGGGACTTCCACATGACTGACTATAGTTAAGGGAAACAGAACATGGTGGCTTGCCATCTCACTACCCGCCCCCACCATCAAATTTAACTAGTGATAATGATAGGGGCCAGCAGGTGGTTTGGTGGTTAAGGCCCTGGACTCCCACATGGTCGACCATGGTTCAAGCCCTGGAGTTGGTGTCTTGCTCTCTAGTCATTCTCCCTTCACCGTGAGCTCACATGCACTATAGGAAAATGAGAAAATCAGCAAGCAATCCCTTCTACTGCATTCTTCTCTAGGGACCCTGGGCACACACATGTATCTGGCTTAAGTTTCAAGCCATCCACTGGGTCTGAGACTGAAACTGTGCTGACCATGTGGAAGTCCAGCACCTCAACCACTGTGCCACCACTGGTCCCTTTAAAGATTTTTTTAAAATTGAAGATTTTAAATTGGCCCTCAAGTAGTATCCAAATGATATCTAGTATTTCTAAGAGTAAGAAAACTGCAATGTACTTTACAGAAAAAAACATATGGACTGGGTAGTTCTGTTCAGGCAAGAGTGACAGTGCTGTTGGTTTTGAGCCCAATGTTAATTAACAACTGTCACGTATCATTTGATAGGGATACATTCTGAGAAAATGTGGTAATCTCAACGTAAGACAGGATAGCCCATTATATCCTTACAGAATAATTATCATATATGTGGTACATCATTAACAAAATGTTATGTGAGCCAGCAGGTAGTGTGGTGATTAAGGGGCTAGATGGTCAATTCCATGGCTAGAGTCCTGAACCTGGTGGCTTGAAAATTCACATTGGCATGTGTATGCATGCACAAAATCCTAAGAGGAGAATGAAGGACAAGAGATTGTGGCATAGTCATCTGCCCAGGAGTGATTTCTCACTTTCCCTCCCTCTCTGGCATGCCCTATAGCAAAAACAAAACAAAAAGACCTATGCATGAATTAAAAAATTTCTGCACCAAAATAAACTCATACTTTAATTCAATTTTTCCCTAATCTTTTTGATGTCCCTTCTTATCCTAATAGATTGTAACAGGTCTACTGATCGTGCTCGGAAAAAACAGAAAAAATTAGGCCCCAAAGTCAACTAAAGAAAAGAAAAATAGGGACCAGCAGATAGCTTAATGGCTATGTCACTGGACTCCTATGTAGTCAACCGCGATTTGCGTCCCAGACCCAGTGGCTTGAACTCACTCCTGGCGCATGTGCGTGCATGCCCAGGATCGTGAGAGGAGAATGGAGGAGGAGAAGGGATTGTGGCGTGACCATCCCCCCCGGGGGATGATTTCTTGCTTTCTGGCTCTCAGTCTCTGTCTGTTTGGCAAGCGCACGCGCCCTATGGCAAAAAAACTCTCCCAAATAAATAAATAAATAAAAAGAAGAAAGAAAAGAAAAGAAAAATAAAGGTTAAGGGCATGATGGTTAAGGGCACTGGACTCCCATAAGGCTGACTTGGCAGCTTGCTTTCTCACTTTCCCTTTCCATCTCTGGTCAAATTAAAATACATACATACATACATACATTTAAAAAAGTTAAAATAGGGACCAGCTGATGGCGTAATGGCTATGTCGCTAGACTCCCATGTTATCAACTGTGATTCAAGTCTCGGACCCGGTGGCTTAAACTCGTGCCAGGCATGTGTGTGTGCATGCCCAAGAACCCTGGAGGAAAATGGAGAAGGGATTGAGTCAAGGCCATCCCCCCTAGGGGCGATTTCTCGCTTTCAGTCTCTCTCTCTGGCAAGCACATGTGCCCTATAGCAAAAACCTCTCTCTCAAAGAGTTAAAATTCTTTAAAAAGGAAAAAAAAAAAGAGAAGAAAAATGAGTTTTACCAGTTAGTAAATGAAAAATAAATTTTTTTGGAGACGTTTTTGCTATAGGGTACGTGTGCTTGCCAGAGAGACAGAAAGAGAGAAATCACCCCCAAGGGGGATGGCCATGCCACAATCCCTTCTCCATTTTCCTCCTGGGATCTTGGCATGCACACACACACACGCGCCTGGCATAAGTTTAAGTCACCAGGTCCAGGACTCGAACCATGGTCAACTACATGAGTCCAGCGACGTAGCCATTACACCTGCTGGCCCCAGTAAATGAAATCTTATCTAAAATTCACACCAAAATTATGAACAAGTCTTATGTTTAAAACTGATGGCAGATACTTTACTGGGAAAGCCAAAGATACTGAGACAAAATCTCGATTCACTCGGAAGTTAATGAACAATACTGTTTCACACTTTAAAGAATAAAAGCTATCAGGACCAGCAGATGGCATCATGGTTACATAATTGGATTCCCATGTAGTCAACTGTTGTTTGGTGGCTTAAAATTCTTACTGGGCATGTGTGCATGCAGGCTCAAAATCCTGAGAGGAGAATGGAGATGGGGTTGGGACATGGCCACCTCTCTGGAGGGGGGGTGGTGATTGCTCGCTTTCTATCTCTTGTTTCTCAGGCAAGCGCATGCACCCTATAGTAAAAATCTCTCTTAAAAAACAAACAAAAAAAATACAGGCTGAAAACATGTCATTGAGTATTTACGGTTCACAGTGAAAACCAATACCCACAACCACTTCTGACCTCCTCATTTTTAGTTTCTCCATTTTCTGCAGGTAAATCTTCTTTAGTGTCTCGGTTGGCCACTTCAGCCTGTTTCCCCTTTTGTGACCTTTTCCCTTTTGTTTGAACTCTTTTGTCTGAAGATTTATCCTACAATAAGACAAGAAAATACTTCAAGTTAATACTTACTTAACTTACACTAAACTTACATTTTTTGACTTGACAAAATACATACCTACAATAGCTGCCACATTAACTGTATTATGTACCCACAGGTAAACCCTAATTACTTAGACATGCCTTTTACATGAGAAAACTTAAGGTCCACTCCCTGTAAACATGACAACAGTATGTACCAAGGAGAAATGTATTATTAGTATTTGCCCAAGTTCCACTAGGCATATAGTTAAACCTACAGCCTCAGCTATATATCACCAATGTTGCCATCACCCATTATTCTCTCAAGGTCCACAACAGAACAAGTAGATAGAATAGTTGGAAGAATCTCTTCCCATTATAACCTTACCAACCCCCAATCTCTTTTAAGCATGAACACTAATCAAACTATCAAATAACTACTGACAAAATTTTTACTCTCACATTAAGACCATTCACCTGAAAAAAGCACCCTGTTGTATGGTCAAGTTGACTATTCTGCTACAGTTAATCATAACATACGATGAGTAGCTAAAAGGATCAATTTTGAGTTTATCATTTTCATTTAGGTGTTTGCAGAATCTGAGAAGCACAGGTATTAGAATGACAAAATTAACTTGAAATATTGTTTAAGTTTTGAGCCATTTTAAAGCAACATAAACATTATTATGGGATAACGCCAACCAATGGAGAAGTTCTCAAAAAGTTCAATACAAATTTAACATTTATTCCCTGTAAATAAAGTAGCAAGAGGTAAATTAAGTTAGATCACCAGCCTGCTGTATAGCAAAGATCTATATGGGTTGATTTAAAAGGCCATAAAGACATAGCCAGACCTCACCAATTCAATGTTAACAAAAAAAATCCATCAATTCAAGTTATTCACTATTGGCAATAGCATTCACTATACAATAGCAGGATGACTACACTTAAAAACAGCAAACTATATAAACAAATATATTTGGGGCCTCATTGCTACAGAAATTTCTATTATAAGTTGCCACAACTTAAACACTGTTTTTAAAATATTTTTTATGAGACATTTTTGTTGTAAGGTATGTGCACTTGTCAAAGACAGAGATAGGAAATAAGAAATCACCCCCCAGGGAGGATTGCTAAACCACGGTCTCTTCTCTATTCTCCTCAGGATTCTGGGCACACACACATGTGCCCAGTGTTGAGTTTTGTTTTTTTTTAAGAATTATTTAATTTTACTCATTCATTCATTCATTTTAATTTGACCACACACACACACACACACAC
>NW_006159650.1:3827518-3830980 GCF_000334495.1 Tupaia belangeri chinensis
GGGAAAGAGAAAGCCACTAGGTCCAGGACTTGAACCATGGTTGGCCATGTGGAAGTATCCAACGCCTTCACTACCATGCCACCTGCTGGTTCCCCCAGCATGAGTTTTAAGCCTCCGGGTCTGGGACTCAAGTACAATTGACTACATGGGAGTCCAGCTACATAACCATTATGCCATCTGCAGGTCTCAGCAAAAACTGTTTTTGAATTTGACTTTTGTAGTCTAATTTTTTAGGTATTTCATTAATTCATAATCCATTAACCGAGTAACACAAGAGTATAAAACCTTAAGGCGAACTGGTGGTGTGGTGGTTAAGGTGACTGGATTCCACATGACAATTCCACAGTTCAAGTTCTAGACCTGGAAGCTTGGGGAAAGCACACGTGCCTACATGTCCCCAATCCCAACAGAATGGAAAACAGACAGAGATAGGAAGTGAGAAATCACCCCAAAGGGGGGATGGCCACGCTGCAGTCCCTTCTCCATTCTCCTCTTGGGATCTTGGGCACACATGCACAGCATGTGTTTAAGCCACCGAGTCTGGGACTCAAACTGCGGTTGACTATGTGGTAGTCCAGTGACGTAGCCATTATGCCAACTGCTGGTCCCCAAACTTTTTTTTTTTTTAAGAATGACTTTAACTTTATTTACTTAAATTTGACTACAGAGGGACAGAGTGAGATAGATGGAAAGTGAGAAAGCAAGCTGCCAGGGTCCAGAACTCGAACCATGGTCAGCCATGTGGGAGTCAAGTGCCTTTAACCACCTCGCCACCTGCTGGCTCCCTATTGCAAACTTAAACAACAAAAAAAAGTGATTTTCGGAGACTTTAAATAGCGAGCTCTCAAGTTTTGAGTGAAATTCAATTACACTGTGTAGAGCAGATGAGAGTTTCAATGAAATACTCAAACACAAAGTTCAGAAAAGACAAGTTTGTTTTGTCTTTTGACTTTAAAGTTATCAAACAACTTCATTTCAAAGACCCACAAACTGAGCAATGCAATCAGCTCTAATTCAGAGCAAGGATCTTTTTTAAAAAAATTAACCCAAAAGCTATTATAAAAGTGATTTTGTGAATTCTTTTACACACAACTGCAAATAAAATATGTTTAAAATACTGTTATGGGGACCAGTAGTTAGTGTAATGGCTATGTTGCTGAACTTCCATATAGTCAACCACGGTTTGCTGGGCGCATATACGTGCGTGCCTAGGAACCCAAGAATGGAGCAGAAGGGATTGCAGCGTGGCCATCCCCCTGGGGGGATTATTTCTCGCTTTCTGTCTCTTTCTGGTGAGTGCACATGCTCTATAGCAAAAACCTCTCAAAAAAAAAATACTGTTATGTTCTCATTTAACATAACTGTTAATCTACTTGAGATAAAATGATGTCAATCTTGGTTCAGAAACTGTAGGGACCAGCACATGGCATAATGGTGATATCACTGGGTTCCCACGACCATGGTTCGAGTCCGAATCCAGTGATTTAAAACTCCCACCAGAAGATCGCAAAAGGAGAATGAAGAAGGGATTGCAGTGTAGCTATCCCCCAGGGGGTGATTTCTTGCTTTCTGTCTATCTGGCTCTGGTGAGCACATGTGCCCTATAGCAAAAATCCTCCCACCCACCCCCCCCCCCCAAAAAAGAAGAGACTGTTGTGTATAAAAACCTTCAGGTTGGTGTGGTAAGGCGGTATACTCCCATTGCTGACTACAGTTAAGAGTTCAGAACCTGGTAGCTTGAAAATCATGTTGAGTGCATGATCCCACAATCTCAAAATAACAGGTTAAAAGTGGAGAAGGAATTGTGGTATAGCCCTTCCCTGTGAGGAATGATTTCTCATTTTCCCTCAGTCTCTCTCTGGTGTGTGGACTTGCTTTATGGCAAAAACCTTTAAAAAAAATTTCATGTTCCATTTCTTCTAACTTAATTCATGCTGCGATGTTTGTCAAAAGAAGAGACACAGGGATCAGCAGTTAGTCTAATGGCTATGTCGCTGGACTCCCATGTAGTTGACCGCGGTTCGCGTCCAGGACGCGGTAGCTTAAACTCACATTGAGCGTGTGTGCGTGCGTGCCCAAGATCCCGAGAAGAGAATGGAGAAGGGACTGTGGCACGGCCATCCCCCTGGGGGATGTTTTCTCGCTTTCTCTCTGCCTCTGTGTGGAGAGTGCCCATGCCCTATAGCAAAAATCTCTCAGAAAAAAAAAAAAAAAAGATACAAGCATGCCATGAAAGGAAAAGCACCAATCATCATATACACAGAGTAAGTTTAATTTGTAGATTAAAGTAAAATTTAAGCTTTGGCGTCTTCAGTTTCCTAAATCCTGAAACAGCATTAATTCAATATTTGTTATAAACATATCAACTAAAAATAATATATCCACTATCTTTTACTCAAAGCATAAGAAAAAAAAACTGACATTAAAATATGCCAGTAGGGGGAACCAGCAGTTAGTGCAATGGCTATGTTGCTGGACTCCCCCATAGTCGACCACGGTTCTCGTCCCGGACCCGGTGGCTTAAAACTCATGCTGGGAAAGTGTGCGTGCGTGCCCAATGCCCAAGATCCGGAGAGGAGAATGGAGGAGAAGGGATTGCGGCGTGACCATCCCCCCTGGGGGGTGATTTCTCGCTTTCTGTCTCTCTCTGTTTGGCGAGCGCATGCGCCCTCTAGCGAAAACCTCTCCAAAAAAGAAAAAAAATATGCCAGTAGGTGGCATAGGGGTTAAGGTGTTGGACTCCCACACGGCACACAATGGTTCGAGCCCCAGACCTGGCAGCTTGCTTTCTCACTCCCCCCCTTTCTCTAGCTCTCTGGTGAAATAAAAAAATAATAAATAAAATTAAATAAATTTTTTAAAAGTTAAAATAATAATAATCCATGTTTGTATATTAAAGTCACTCACCAAGGACGCTATAGCCTGAGGGACCGCTGTATCCTAACCGAAATTCCAAACCTACCTTCCCTGCGGCCTTTTTTGGCTTCGTCTCCACTTTTGTAGGAGGTTTCTGAAAGGCAAAAGTAGCACTAAGTTTCTTCCCCCAGTACAAACCGCAGAAAAAATATGCGTAGGGGACTCTCAGTACTTACAGCCGACAACCTCGCCGATCTCCTCTTGGGCTTTGAGGGAGAAAAAGTAAAAATCATCACGCAAAGAAGTGGGAAAGCAGTTTAGGTGACACCCACCCCCCAGGGCCGAAGGCACCCGGTCCTCACCTCTTCCTTGGCCGCCCCCTCGGCTGAGCTGACCTATGGGAGGAAACAAACAGATGGCAAGTGGGTACTGCTCCCAGTGGTCCGCGCCCGCCCGCTGCGAGAACAATGCCCGCCGCATGACGTCAGCGGCTTCCCGCCACCCGTTCGAATTGCCCCCAGGGCCTGCGGGCCTGAGGGGCCGAACAATCCAGAACCCCAGCCCTTGGCCGTGGAGTGCGAGAACCGCCTGCCCACAGGCTCCGGC
>NW_006159650.1:3836193-3837688 GCF_000334495.1 Tupaia belangeri chinensis
GGGGCCCGGCGGCCGCTCGGGCCTCAGGGCGGCTCGTTTGAAGCTGAGCCGCAAAGTGCGGTCTGCGCGCCCATTGGCGGGTGTTTACCACGTGTTCATGACGTCAGTGCCCACAATCCCCCTGGATACCTGCGCGCCTGAAAATGTCCTGGTGTTCCGCAGCTTCCTGCCCTCGCCTCCGGTGCAAGTTGAGCCTGAGCATTTGTATAGTTAGTGTCATTGACTGAGACAGGAGGGAAAGGTGTGATGGATGCAACAACGAGCAAATTATTCCACCTCAGTCGGCCAGAAGGCTAGCTAGGGCTCCCTGCCCAAAGGCCTGTGAGAAGTGGGACCTAGTGCGCAGGCGCTGGAAGCGAGGTCGTGGGAAGGAGAGCAGCCCTGAGGCGCCGCTGGGGAGACGGGAGCCTTTGGACGCACTTGTATTCGCACCGCACCGCGGAGGGTGTCCCGTCGCGATGTAAACGCGCCCCCCCCCTTCTGTGTATTTTTGTTTACGTCCTTCATTGACTGATTATGGATGCAGGTTGGAACCCTCATAAGTTAGGTCAGCCTTGCTGAGTTCCTTCCTTTGTGTTTGTCTGGCTTCCGAAGGCATTTCAGTTTGTGATGCCTGTATATAAGTGGAAATGATGTACAGAGCCCTTTTATATTTTTGGAAGATTTATTTATATGTTTCAAAATTGCAAAGGTACAATGGAGTTTCTGAAATCTTCCTTCCATTTCGGTTCCCCTCAGCTCTAGTTCTCCCAAGAAAAAGCAGTATATTGCTGTTTGTGTAAGATACTGTATACTTAAATGAGCAAACATGTATATACACTTTTTTCCTCATTTTCAAAATGTTTGGCACTATTACATTTTTCACTTAACAATAAAGGTGGCTTCGGTCTTGAAATGATTTTTCCTTTTAAAAATTACTTCATGGGAACCAGCAGTTAGTGTAATGGCTATGTTGCTGGACTCCCACGTAGTCGACTGCGGTTCGCGTCCCGGACCCAGTGGCTTAAAACTCAACACCGGGCACGAGTGGGTACGTGCCCAAGATCCCGAGAGGAGAATGGAGAAGGGATTGTGGTGTGACCATCTACCCTGGGGGGTGATTTCTTTCTTTCTGTCTCTGTGTCTCTCTCTCTCTGGCAAGGGCATGCGCTCTATAGCGAAAATCTCTCTTGAAAAAAAAATTACTTCATTAGGAACCAGCGGATCGCGTAATGGTTACATCGCCACTGGACTTGCCCGCTGTTTGAGTCCCAGACCAGGTGGCTTAAACTCACTCTGGGCTTATGTGTTGTGTGCCCCAAATCCGGAAAGGAGAAGGGGTTGATGGCGGTCCAGGGTGACTTCTCGTCTTCTGTCGCTTGGGCAAGTGCACACCCTCTAGCAATAACCTCATATCTTTATTATTTCCTTTCTCTTGGAGTTTTTGGATTTTTTTTTCCTGTTGCTTTTCTAATTCTCTGAGGCACGATGTTAGGTGATCCATTTGCCTTCTTTC
>NW_006159650.1:3837839-3866817 GCF_000334495.1 Tupaia belangeri chinensis
TCATTCAGGAGTAGGTTATTTAGTTTCCATGTATTTGAATATTTTTGAGGATTTCTCTTGAAATTAAACTCAAGTTTATTTCCATCATGGTCGGAAAAGATGCTGGATATAGTTTCTATGCCTTTGAATCCATAGACGCTTGCTTTCTTCCCTATGATGTGATCAAGCTTCAGAAAGGTTCCATGTGGGGGTAAGAAAAAATTGTATCTAGTGGTTTTTGCATGGAAAGTTCTATAAATGTCTGTTAAGTCCATTTGAGTTATGGTATCATTTAGATCTTTTATCTATTTTTTATCTAAATGATCTGTCCAGAGGGGATAGTGGTGTGTTGAGGTCTCCACCAATTAGTGTGTTGCAGTCTACCTCCCCTTTTAGATCCAACAGTCTTCCCCTTCACACTGGGACTCAAACAGCAGGCAAGTCTAGCGATGTAACCATTACGCCATCCGGCTGGTTCCTAATGAAGTAATTTTTTTTTTTTTGAGAGGTTTTCACTATAGGGCGCATGCCATTGCCAGACAGAGAGAGACATAGAGACAGAAAGCAAAAAATCACCCCCCAGGGGAAATGGTCACGCCACAATCCCTTCTCCTCCATTCTGTGCTGCTGTGTTAGGTGCATAGATATTTATAAGCGTTTTATCTTCTTGATCAATTGACCCTTTTACTACAATATAGTGCCCTTCTTTGTCTCTTTGAACAGTTTTTGTTTTCAAGGTTATTTTGTCAGAAGTTAGTATCTCGACTCCAGCTCTTTTTTGGTTCTCATTTGCATGGAAAACCTTTTTCCAACTCTTCCCTTTTTAGTCTACGTATGTTTTTATCCACGAGGTGGGTTTCCTATAGGCAACAGATAGAGGGTTTCTGATTTTTTTTTTCAATCTATTCAGCCAGTCTGTCTCTCTTGATTAGAGAATTTAATCCATTAACATTCAGTGTTGTTATGATGTTACCGGATCTGTCCCAATGTGTAAGTTGGCCATTGTCTTGGTTGCCTTTTATTCCTTTGTTTCTGGCTGTTCATTCTTTAGTTTTCATGAAACAGTACTTTCTTCAGGGTTTCTTGAAGAGCTGGTCTTGTGTTGGCAACTTCTTTCAGGTTTTGTTTGAGAAGATTCTAATCTTTTCTTTTCCCATATGAAGGATAATCTTGCAGGATATAATAATCTTGGTTGAAATTGTTTCTCTCTTAACACTTTCAGTACGTCTTCCCATTCTTTCCTTACTTGCATTGATTCCATTGAGAAGTTCAGTGTTAGCCTGATGGAATGACCTTTGTAAGTCACTTGTCATTTCTCTCTTGCCAGTTTTAGTATCTTATCTTTATCTGTGGTCTTTGCCAGTCTGGCTAAGATGTGCCTTGGGGAAGATCTTCTTGGGTTGATTCCATTTGGGGTCCTTTGTATTTCTTGGGTCTGGATGTTTGAGTGCCTCTCTAGACTTGGGAAATTTTCTTCCAGGATTTTATGGAATAGATTTCCCATGCCCTTATTAATTTCTTCACCTTCTGGGATACCAGTTATTCGGATGTTAGGGCATCTAATGGAATCTAGTATTTCTCGTATATTACTCTCATTTTTGTTGTTGTTGTTACTTTTTCTATCTTTTTGGTGGTTTTCTCTAGGTCAGAGGTTTTATCTTCTACATCAGAGATTCAGTCTTCAGTATGGTCTAATCAACTTTTAATACTTTTTCTTTTCTTTTTTTTTTTTTTTTCTGTTTTTCTGGAGAGGTTTAAAAAAAAAGTTTTCTTCTCTCTCTTTTTTTTTTTTTTTAAGAGGTTTTCGCTATAGGGCAAAAATCACCCCCTGGGGGGATGCCCACGCTGCAATCCCTTCTCCTCCTTTCTCCTCTCAGGACCTGGGGCATGCATGCACATGTGCCCAGCATGAGTTTAAGCCACCGGGTCCGGGACTAGAACCACAGTTGACTACATGGGAGTTCAGTGATACAGCCCTTACACCAACTGCTGGTCCCAACTTTTAATACTTTTGAGAGAGTTTTTGGTTTCCTGTATTATAGACTTCATCTCTAACAGTTCCATCTGATTCTTTCTTAGAGTGTCCATTTCTCCTTTCATATTGTGGAAGGACTTCCTAATCTCCTGCAGTTTGTTGTCTCTTTTCTGTTCCAACTCATAGAATTTGGTCACCATGAATGTTCTGAATTCTTTCTCTGACATTTTGATAACTTCCTCCATTTTTTTCGAGAAATGGAAGGGAGTCACTATGTTCTTTTGATGGAGACATATTTCCTGATTTATTCAGACCTGAGGCTCTTCTACTTCTAGCCATTGGGAGATGTATTCACTTTGGAATACCTTTTAGGAGACTGTTTCTTCAGCTAGGAGCAAGTGTGTTTCCCTTTTGCTGTGGACTGATGAGTACCGAAGTCTCTCTTCTGTTGTGTTTAGCAATGTGGTCTGAGGAGGAGTATTCTGTTCAGGTGTCTGAAGAGCAGTATCTCCTTTTTCACAGGTGGTTCAGTAAAAGAGAGGACTCCAGGGAGTCTTATAATACTAGGATATTTCAGAACTGTAATTCTAGACCTGTCTAGCCTGTCTGGGAGAGTGGAGGAAGAGAAAGAGAGGACCAAATAAGAGGAAAGAAATTAAGAAGGAGACTAAAGAAAAAGTTGCTCCCCACACGGTAGCAGTGGGGTCTGCTGTAGAGCTCAGGGTGGTCTTGTGTAGTAAGGAGAAGTGTGAAATTAACAAATGAAAGAAGAGAAGGAAAAAAAAAAGCCTACCTGGTTCATAGAGATAGAGGGTCTCTGGGCCTGGGGGTGCTGGGGCTAGAGCTGGGGCAGGAAGCCCTGCCTCAGTGTCCCTTAGGCCAGGGGTCTGGAGGTGGAAGCAGCTGCATTTCTTTTAAAAATGGGATTACAACTTTATTTTTTTATAATCTAATAATAAACCTGTATTTGGGAAAGATAATTCTAACTCATAACATTACATGAAAATAGTTTGCCTTCTTTATAAAAGCAAATAGAGAACCACAAGAATATTACATGAGGGACCAGCAGTTAGCCTAATGGCTATGTTGCTGGACTCCCATGTAGTCGACTGCGGTTAGAGTCCCGGACCTGGTGGCTTAAACTCATGCTGGGTGCATGTGCATGCATGCCCAAGATCCCGAGAGGAGAAAGGAGAAGGGATTGCAGCGTGGCTGTCCCCCCTGGGGGATGATTTCTCGCTTTCTGTCTCTCTCTCTCTGTCTTTCTGGCGAATGCACATGCCCTATAGCTGGAAAAACAAACAAACAAACAAACAAAAAAAACTCCAAAATAAAAGAATATTACATGAAACTCTTTTTCTTTGTGAAATTATCACACATATAGGAGTAGAATTAAAATTCAAAGATTCAGTATATAACTTAGACAAAATAAAATTCACTGACAGAAGAAAGCACATTTTTTTCTATGTATGCCATCAGTATAATCGCAAAATTTATAGATAAAGGTTTCATGTTAGAAACCTTGTTTCCATCTTCTTTCTCTTTTCTATCTTCTTCCTCATTTTCTTTTTCTTTCTTTTCCATCCTTTTCCTCATTTCCATCTTCACCTTCCTTTCCATCATTCTCTTTTCACCTTTGCCTTTTCCATCTTTCTCCTCCTTTTCATCTCCTTTCACTTTTCCATCTTCTTCTTTTCCATCTCTTTTATCTTTTCTGTCTTCCTGCTCCTTTTCATCTTCTCTTTTCCACTCCCATCTCTTTTCTGTCTTCTCCTTTTTCAAAATCTTTCCCTTTTCTGCCTTCACTCTTTTCATATCTCCTTCCTCTTTTCCATCTTCTTTCTTCTCTCCATCTTTGTCTTCATTTCCACTTTATTCTTTCCCTTTTCTATCTCTGGCCTCTTTTCCACCTTTGCCTTTCTCCTCTTTGTTTTGCTCTACATCATCTTTCAGATCTTCTTTTATGTCTTCTGCTGCTGCCACTGATTCTTTCTTATCTCCTTCCTCTTTGACATCTTCAATTTTTTCTTCTTTTATCTTAATTTCTTTTTCAGGAGCCAATGCCTCTGTAATTTTGGCTTCTCCATTTTGAGCATTTTTGTTTTTGTATTCTTCTTTAACAACTTCCTTGGTTTCAGCAATTGCTTTGGCACTTATTTCTGTGTTGTTGTTGTTGTTTTTTCCATCATCTCATTTATTGTCTTTACTTTCCTTTGAGTTGACGCTCTTTTTGGTTTCAACTCTGGGGTAATGGGTGCAGGCATAGCAGATACTCTGACTGATCTTCTTTTTGGCTCCTGCCTCATATCTTCTTGACCTACAGCCTTTCTTTTGGGCATTGTCGCAGCTCTCTTCAGGAGATCTTAATAGGCAGCAGGAAAAAAAGCAGAAAGCAGTCTGTGTGTGACCGCCCTGAGAGCAACTGAGTTTTCAATGAACTAATTGCAGCATGTCCTCTACTTGCCTCTCCCCCAACATAAAAAAAAAACAAAGATATTCTTTCCATTAATAGTTCTAATTGGGGGTCCAGCAGGTGATATGGAGGTTAAAGGTGCTGGACTCCCACATGGCTGATGGTGGTTCAAGTCCCGGACCTGGTGGCTTGCTTTCTCACTTTCCCTTTCTCTCACTGATCAGATTAAAAAATTAAATAATAACAAGTAATAACAAATGGAATTAAATAAATAATAGTTTAAAAAAAGAAAATACATTTAACTTAAAAAAATAGTTCTAAGTGGGATGAAAGATCTTAGACCTGCAGATTATTTTTTTAAATACTTTTTTTAAGAATTATATATTTTATTTTATTTATTCATTCATTTTTATTTACTTATTTATTTTAATTTGATCAGAAAGACATAGAGAGAGAGAGTGAAAGAGGGAAAGTGAGAAAGCAAGCCACCAGGTCTGAGACTCGAACCGTGGTTGGCCATGTGGGAATCCAACGCCCCCATCCACCACACCACTTGCCGGCCCCAACCTGCAGATTATTTTACTTACGTGTTTTCTTTGAATACTTTCTGATTATTGGCGAAACTTAATGTGGAACATTCCAGTGCTCTCTTTCATTTTCTAAGAGAAAAGCAGAGAATTGCCTCATGTCTGTATCACTAGTGAGCCCATGGCTGTTGGGGAGGCAAGGAGATCAGAAGATTGCATTTTTCCCTCCTTGCTTTTTATTTTTTATTTTCTAACACAGACCTATTAATCAGTTTGGTGTGTTTTTCCATGAGAATGAGATGAAAAGAATGAAGTATGTAATCCTTTGTTAATCCTTGTATGCTCAGCCTATGCATTAGATCAAGCCTCTCTGTATTCAATAGCTGCTCTCATCTGTACCATTTTTAAGTATGCAGTTCAGTAGTGTGGAGTATATGTATAATGTTGCAAAACATAGCTCCAGAACATTTTCATTTTTTTGTTTGTTTGTTTTTTTTGTTTTTGCTATAGGATGTATGCACTTGCTGGAGAGAGAAAAAAATCACCCCTGGGAAGGATGACCACATCACAGTCCCTTTTCTTTCATTCTCCTCTTGAGATTTTGGGCATGCATACACTTGCACCCAGCATGTTTTCAAGCTGCCAAGTCTGAGACTAGAACTGTGCAGTTGACCATGTGGAATCCAACTGCCTTCACCATCACACTGCTGCTGGCCCAACATTTTCATCTTGCAAAACTGAAACTTGTACCCATTAAGCAGCTTCTCATTTTTCTGTCCTCTGTCCCTGATAATTACTATTTTTATTGTCTTTTTTTTTTTGAAAAGTTTTTGCTATAGAGCATGTGCGCTCATCAGAAAGAAAGAGAGAGACAGAGAAACAGAAGGCAAGAAATCACCCCCTCGGGAGGACAGCCACGCTGCAATCCCTTCTCCTCCATTCTCTTCTCAGGATCTTGGGCACGCAGGCACACGTACCCGGCATGAATTTAGGCCACCAGGTCCGGGACTGCGGTAGACTACATGGGAGTCCAGCAACATAGCCATTACGTCAACTGCTGGTCCCGATAATTACTATTTTTTAAGGAATTATTTTATTTAGCTTTATTTATTTACTTATTTTTAATTTGACCAGAGAGGGACAGAGAGAGGAAAAGAGAGAGGTAAAGTGAGAAAGCAAGCTGCCAGGTCTGGGACTGGAACTGTGGACAGGCACATGGGAGTCTAGCACCCCCTAACCACCATGCCACCCGCTGGCCCCAATAATTACTATTTTTTAAAGTTTTTTTTTTAACAGAATTATTTATTTTACTTAGTTAATTTTAAAGCAGAAATTTATTAAAATCCATTTATATAGTGTTTTACAGACCAAAAAGAAAAATGTCAAGTCCTTAGCATTCAGGCAATCAACTCCATTCTTAGGAGTGCTTCATGAGGAAATGGATTTCTTTGCCCTTCCCCCAGTAAGATACTTCTATTTCTTTTTTTTTTTTTGGAGAGGTTTTTGCTATAGGGCACGTGCGCTCGCCAGACAGACAGAGAGAGACATAGAGACAGAAAGCGAGAAATCACCCCCCAGGGGGGATGGTCACGCCGCAATCCCTTCTCCTCCATTCTCCTCTTAGGATCTTGGGCATGCATGCACACACGCCCGGCATGAGTTTTAAGCCACTGGGTCCGGGACGCGAACCGCGGTCGACTACGTGGGAGTCCAGCGACATAGCCATTATGCTAACTGCTGGTTCCCAAGATACTTCTATTTCTATAACTAAATGAAAATGGTGCATTTAATTACACCACCTTTATAAGAATAATCCCTTTGAGATCCCAAGGCCTCATCAGAGCATGAAGAGCTATTAGCAGAGAATCTATTCCAAAATCCAATCCTTTGTGACAGAGGAGTAATGCTAGTGATATTAAGGTGGCAGCTCCTCAGAGGAGTGTGGGTACCTCCAGCAGATGGAGCATGTAGAGAGCCCCAGGCCCAGCTGGGCAGTCCCCAGCTACAGAGTGTGACCAGTCAGGACTGCATGACCTCCAGGGGCTCTTCCTGTTCCACATCCTCTCAGGCAGCCATAGCCCTTGAAGGCTCAGGTTCTAGAAGGGCATTGGTAACTTTACTAGGTGCTTTGCCCAAGGCTCCTGCTAAAACTGTGAACAGTATTTTGTCGATTTCCATTTCTGCCTCTTCCTCCATTTATTCCTGGTTGTCCATGCTTTCCAAAATGCCCTCTAACATCTCTTCTATGATCCCAGCCATCATGATCTCTTTGGACAGCTCCTGCTTGGTGGCCTGGATTTCTGGGATCTTCACAAAATTCTGCATGGCCTTCATCACTTCTGTGCTCTTCTTCTGGGAGCCAGCCACTTACAGGACAGAAAGCTGGTTCTTCATCCTCATGAGCACTGAGTTCATTTGTGCTTTGGATGAGTAGAGCTCACAGCCTTTCTTGACCTGATCATCTCTTTGGCCAGAACTACACAGACATACTTCTGACCCTTCTTGGCAGCATCTTTCAGATTGTTTCACTTTTTCTTTTTCCATTTGGATATTTCTTATTTGCCTGTCAACGACTCTCATTTCCTTTCTTATCTTCAATGACCATTCATTGACCAGTTCTTTGGGTGATTTCTCCTGGGTTTTTCCAAACAGCCCCATGGCAAACTGAACTAATCTAGCCCCTTCCGGCTTTCCATTCCGTGCACCCTGGCAGGTCACAGACAGCTACCTGGGTGGGACTGGTGGATAGGAAGACTAATTTATTATTATTATTTAAAAATTTTCTATGGGGCATGTATGCTCATCAGAGAGACAGGGAGAGAAGGAAAGTGAGAAAGCAAGCCACCAGGTCTGGGACTTGAACTGTAGTTGGCCATGTGGGAGCCCAGCACCTTAACCATCAAACCATCTGCTGACCCTGGTAATTACTATTCTATCTTCTGGGGCAGGGGGTTGAGAAGTTTTTGCTATAGGGCGTGTGCACTCACTGGACAGACAGACAGAAAGCAGGAAATCATCCTCCAGAGGGGATGGCCACTCCACAATCCCTTCTCCTCCATTCTCCTCTCAGGATTCTGGGCACCCATACACACACACCTGGCATGAGCTTTAAACCTCCAGGTCCAGGACTCGAACTGCGGTCGACTACGTGGGAGTCCAGTGACATAATTATTACACCATCTATTGACCCCTCTATTTTCTGTTTTTAAGAGATTGGCTATTTTAGATACATCACATAAGTATTTGACTTTTGGTGACTGGGTTATTAGATTATTGAGCACAATGTCCTCAAAGTTCATCCATGTCATAGCATGTGTCAGAATTTCTTTCCTTTCTGAGGCTGAATAATATTCCACTGTATGGATAAGCCATATTTAGTTTATTTTTTCACCTGTCTGGATACTGGGGTCACTTCTACTATTTGGCTAATGTGAATAATGCTGCTATAACCATAGGTGTGAAAAATCTCTTTGAGACCCTACTTCCATTTCCTTTGTCTGTATACCCCAAAAGTGGGATTGCTGGATGAAGTATTGGTTTCATTGTTTTAGGAGTTGTCATACTGTTTTTCATATATTTTATAATACTTTTTGAATAGTTGATGCTTTAAAAAATCTAGGATGGAGGGGCTGGGAGATTTCATAGTGAGCTCTCTGGAGAAGTTGGGGTAAGGTGCCAGTCTCAACCGATTTTCACTAGATGCCACCACTTATTGATCTTCTCCCTCTTTGTGTCACAGTAAAATTCATCTTTTAAAAAGTTCAGTTATATAAGTCATAAGCTACTGTGCAAGTTTATTTTAAATAATTCAGGCAATATTTTCCTATTCAATCTTATATGCCGATTGTGAAAATGATCTACATTTTTCTCCTGAAAATGGAATATATTAATTTTCTTTTACAAATGTATTAGTGTTCATGCTGCTATAACAAAATACCATAGACTTGGTAATTTATAAAAAGCAAAAATGTATTTCTCATAGTTCTAGAGACTGAGAAGTTCAACATTAGGCATAGGTAGGATGGATATCTGGTGAGTGCTGCTCTCTACTTCCAAGGTGGTAACTTGTTGCTGCATCATTCAAGGAGGAGGGGGAGGCTATATCCTCAGTGGAAGGGATGCAAGGGCAAAAGAGAGGTGAACTCTAAAGAGGCTTTTTTTTTTTTTTTTTTTTTATAAAGTTCAGTGTGCTTGCCAGAGACAGAGAGAGGGAAAGTGAGAAATCACCCTCTGGGGGGATGGCCATGCTGCAATATCTTCTCCTCCATTTTCCTCTGGGATTTTGGGCATGCATGCACATGTGGCTGGTGTGATTTCCAAGCTACCAGGTCTGAGGATCTCAAACTGTGTTTGGCCATGTGGGAGTCCAGTGCCTTAATTACCATACTTGCAGGCCCCACAAACTCTTTTATAGGGCATTAATTAATTCATGATGGTGGAGCCTTTGTGATATGAGCATTCTCCCTAATGCCTCACTTCTTAATACTGCCACAATGGGGTTTAAGTTTCAACATAAATTTTGGATGGGACACACATTCAAACCAAAACCATAAATACTGTAGGATTTGCTCAGATAGCAGGTATCACTCTTATTGTGGTGGCAGAAAGGAGAGGTGTGTGTGTGTGTATACATATATATATGTATATATACATATATATATACACACATATATATGTTATATACATATATATACACACATATATATGTGTGTATATATATATGTATACATATACATATATATATATGTGTGTGTGTGTATTTACTTCCTAAATCACAGTTAATCTCTTTGAGTTCCTATGTGTTGGACTGACTTTAATCTTAATTTCCAAACACGTCATTCCAGAAGAGGTCTTTTTCACTGGACTTTAAAAGCTGCTAAAACCTTTTAAATGGAGTTTTTGGAAGAGTAAATTTCAGGCCAGCAGGTGGCATGGAGATTAAGATGTCTGAATTCCTTGATGTCTAAGTCCCAGACCTGGTGGCTTGGAAACATGCCAGGAGTGTCTGTATGTGTACCCAAAACCCTAAGAGGAGAATGGAGAAGGAATTGCTGCGTGGCCATCCCTCGTGAGGTGAGTTCTCATTTTCCTCTCTCCGTCTCTCTGGTGAGTGCACATTCCCTGTAGTAAAACTAAAAAAAAAAAAAAAAAAGAAAGAGGAGAAAATTTCTCTTTGTAATACATAATGAGACTTCAAAAGAGTTTATAGGAGAGTGAATATACAGTAAAGCTTATTGGGACTAGCAGTTGGCGTAATAGCTATGTCGCTGATTCCCATGTAGTCGACCGTGATTCAAGTCCCAGACCTGGTGGTTTAAACTCACATTGGGCACATGTGTGTGCATGCCCAAGATCCTGAGAAAAGAATGGAGGAGAAGGGATTGCTGTGTAGCCATCCCCCCCGTGGGGTGATTTCTCGCTTTCTGTCTCTCTGTCTCTCTGTCTTTCTGTCTTTCTGGCGAACACACGCGCCCTATAGCAAAAACCTCTCTAATAAATAAATAAACTTGTACTTTATTATTTTCTTCTTGTTGTTATTTGGAGAGGTTTTTGCTATAGGGCACATGCGCTCACCAGAAAGAGAGAGACAGAGAGACAGAAAGTGAGAAATCACCCCTCGGGGGTGAGTTCTTATTTTCCTCTCTCTGTCTCTCTGGTGAGTGCACTGCAATCCCTTCTCCTCCATTCTCCTCTTGGGATCTTGGGCACGCACGCACATGTCCCTGGCGTGACTTTAAGCCACCAGGTCCGGGATGCGAACTACTGTAAACTACATGGGAGTCCAGTGACATAGCCATTACACCAACTGCTGGTCCCAAGTACAAGTTTATTTTCATGCAAATAATTTTTGAAATCTATTAAATTTTTTATAATACACATTCCCTCCCCCCTTAAGAGATTTTTGCTATAGGGCACATGTTCTCGTTGGAGAGACAGAGAGAGAGAGAGAAAGTGAGAAATCACCTCTCAGGGGCGATGGCCAGGTTGCAATTCCTTCTCCATTCTCTTCTTGGAGTTTTGGGCATGCACGCACATGTGCCCAGTGTGAGTTTCAAGTTATTAGGTCCCGACCTCGAAGCTTGATTGTCCATGTGAGAGTCTAGCGCTTTAACCACTACACCACCTTGCTGACCCCTTCCACAAACTTTTTAAAGACCCTTTGCATTCTATTATTTAAAAAACATTAGACATGGGGCCAGCAGATGGTGTGGAGGTTAAGGTGGATGGATTTCACATGGTTCAAGTCCTTGACCCAGAGGCTTGAAAATCACACTGGGAATGTGTGTGTATGCCAAAAATCCTAAGAGAAGAATGGATAAGGAATTATGATGTGTCCATTCCCCCTGGAGGTACTTTCTCACTTTTACTCTCTGTCTCTCCCCCTCTGTCTTTCTCCATGAGCAAATGCACCTTATAGCAAACTAAAATAAGTAAACAATACAAATGTGTGAAAAAGGAAAGTTTCCCTGAAGCCCTACTCACTGGGAGATAACAATTCTTGACATGTAGGTATGTATCTTCCTAGATTTTTCTCTAAGTGTACATGTATTATATTATTTTTTCTTTTTTTAGTATTGTGTTTATAGAATGTAATTTACATCCTGAAAGCATTTGATCTGAAAGAGATGATTATCTGGCACAGTGACTCTTAGTTTAAAACTACTGATGCCAAAACCGAAACAAAACAAAGCAAAAAACTACCGATGCCTGGGTTTTATCCTAGACCAACTGCATAAATGTCTGAACTCAATTTAGAAGTAAATTCTCCATTGCCACATTCCATAAAACTTATTTTCTTTGGTGTAAAACTTAATAATTCATAGTAAATCTTCAGAGTTGTGCAACCTTTACCACAACCCAATTTTAGTACAGTGATTTCACCTGGAAAAGATCCTTTCTGTCCATGTGCAGCCAGTCTTGGTCATATCCTCAGGCTACCAGTGGTCTGCTCTCTTTTATCTTCTTTGAGGAGAATACTTTTTACTTATTTTATGATTTCTTATTTATATTTAATTGTTATACATCTTTACAGGGCACAACGTGAATTTTCAAAACAAGCTCACAGTGTGTGACAGTCAAATCAAGGAGGATAACATACTCATATTTTCTTTTTTAAGAATTATTTTATTTAACTTTATTTATTTATTTATTTCAATTTGACCAGAGAGGAACACAGAGAGAGAAGCAAAACAAGAAAGCAAGCCATCAGGTCCAGGACTTGAACTATGGTTGGCCATTTGGGAGTCCAGCGCCCTCAACCACTACACCACTTGCTAGCCCCCATACTCATATTTTCAGTAAAGAACACTACATTTGATATGTATGTGCATCTATGTATATGTGTGTACATACATATCAGAATATGATTGGTGGTATCTTTTTTTCTACTGAGTTGTAGTATGCCATCCCGCTACTCATTTGTCCTATCTATCTGCAATCCTGTATGTGTTAAATGCTTTTTTCCTGATCCCCTCCTATGCTCCCTCTTCCCCACCCTCTGAATAGCCTCTGGTATCTACAGCTGTCCTCTGCTTCTATGTCTTTTTTTTTTTTAAGAAGAATAATTATTTTTATTTAATTTTATTTATTTATTTTAATTTGACCAGAGAGAGAGAGAAAGAAAGAGAGGGAGAAAGCGAGAAAGCAAGCCACCAGGTCCAGGACTCAGATTGCGGTTGGTCATATGGGAGTCCAGCGCCCTTAAGCACCAGGCTACCTGCTGGCCCCTTCCCCCCCCCCCCCTTTTTTTTTAAACAAGAAGAATTATTTTTATTTAACTTTATTTATTTTTATGTGTTGAACTCTTTCTATTTTTGCTATCGAATGCAGACATTCAGGATAAATTGAGCTAGGCATATAGTGTTTGTCTTTCATAGTCTGGTTTATTTCATTTAGCATTACATCTTCCAGGTTTTTTTTTTTTTTGGAGAGGTGTTTGCTATAGGGCTCTTGCACTTGCCAGACAGACAGAGAAAGACAGAGATACAGAAAGCGAGAAATCACCCCCCAGAGAGGATGGCCATGCTGCAATCCCTCCTCCTCTGTTCTCCTCTCGGGATCTTGGGCACGCACGCACACACGCCTGGCGTGAGTTTTACGCCACCGGGTCCAGGACATGAACCGCGGTCGACTACATGGGAGTCCAGTGACATAGCCATTATGCTAACTGCTGGTCCCACATCTTCCAGATTTGACCAGAGGAGACTGCTTTTAAGAGCACGACAAGATAAGCCACAGACTGGGAGAAGGTATTTGCAAAACATGTCATAGATAAAGGGGTTGTATCCAGAATGAACTATAAGCTATAAGGTAAAAAAAAAAAAAAGAAAAAAACCCTCAGGAAAAAGAGGTAAATATTTGAACAGACACTTTATCAAATAAAATATAAGAATGACAAATAAGTACATGAATACTGCTCAGTATTAGTAGGCATTGGGGAATGAGAGAGCAATGAGAGAGGTCAAGAGGACAGTTCCTTGAATAGTCTTGGGTAACCCAGCTCTTCCTCCCATGCTTGCAACTCCCTGGCAGACTACAAAGAATGCAACATCCTGAGAGAAGGAAGAATAAACCAAGGCTCTGTTCTCATACCTCCTAGAACAGAATGTCCTAAGACACTTGTGCTTAGTAAGCCAAGTCTTTTCTAGGGTATAAAACCCCAGGGTGGAGTGCTGTCAGTGTCCCCTGGCTGCAATGTGAAGTGGAGCATGTGCAGTTGATAATTCATCTGCACTGTACATTCTGTTGATTTTTGTTGTCTACTTGTAAATAATAAAGTTGCTTAGCTTGATTTGTCAGGTATGTTTTTGTCTCACCAGACTCATACCCTGGAAGCTGGGTTTGGGTCAACCTCCAGGGAGATCTAGGAGGCTTAGCAGACATTGTTGAGGTGCCTAGAGTTCTCCTCTGGAGATGGTAACCAGTGCATGGTGTTCCTCTCCCAGGTACTAATTCAGGTGTATAGTATTCTGCTCAATGGAAGGAGAGAGTGTATGATAACGCTAATGTGGAAAAATGTTAAAATAGGCAAATCTAAGTAAAAGATATTAATTATTTGTGATATCACTTTCACTTTTTGCAACTTTTCTGTAAGTTAAATTATTTTCAAATAAAAAATTAAAGCTATTAGAGATAAATTTTTAAAAGTTTTAATTTTCAGATTAATTTTACATAAAGTCCTGACCATGATGTATCCTATATATATTTTTTCAACAGAGAACTTTACATTTTTGTCTGTTAAATATTTCTTCCCTTTACACCTCACACCTACCCTCTACCACCCACTCTCTACCACCCACTCTCCCCATTTGCAGTCTCTAGTATCTATATTTATTTTTTCTACTATTGTATCTTTAGATCTCTTAATTTCTGCCATGAAGTGCAGGTATTTGGTACAAATTGGGTGGAGATATACCATGTACATTTTTCAAAGTCTGGCTTACTTTGTTCAGTATTAAGACTTCTATATTTATCCACTTTGAATAAAAACAATAGGATCTCGGGCCCAGCAGATGGCATGGTGGTTAAGATGCTGGACACTCCCACGTGGCCAACCATGGTTTGAGTCCTAGACCTGGTGGCTTGCTTTCTCACTTTCCCTCTTTCTCTCTCTCTCTCTGGTCAAATTAAAATAAAATGAATGAATAAATAACATTAAATAAATAATTAAAAAACAAACAAACAAACAAAATAATAGGATCTCATCGTTTCTTATAGCTGAGTAATATTCCATAGTTTACATGTGCCACAGTTTTTCAGCCCAGTCAACTGTTTTGAACACTTAGGCTGGTTGCATGTTTTCGCAATTGTGAATGATACTGCAATAAACATGGATATGCAACTGCCTTTCCAGTTGAAAGTTTTCCTATCATTTGGGTAAACACCAAGGAGTGGGATAACTGTGTCATATGATAGTTCTATTTGAAGGTTTTTGAGGTGCCTCCATATTGTTTTCCATAGAGGTTGTACTTACATTCCCATCAGTAGTGTAAGAGGGTCCTCTTTTCCCCACAGCCTCACAAGCACTTGTCATTCTCCATTTTTTTGATCCTAGCCATTCTAACTGGAATTAAATTGTATTTCATTATGGTTTTAATTTGCATTTACCTTATGACAAGAGAACATATTTGAACATATTTTTTATATGCCTTGGCCATTCATAAGTCTTCTTTGGAGAGTTGTTTATTCATCTGCCCACTTTTTAATTGGATTATTCTTTTTGTTTCTTTTCTTTCTTTTTTCTTTAATGGGCAAGCCTTTTGAGTTAGCTGTATATTCTGGATAACAATCCCTTGTCTGAGGAATAATTTACAAATATTTTCTCCCATTCTGAGGGAGTAATTCACTCAGTAATTAGAATAATTCACTCTACTTATTGTTTCCTTTTCTGTGAGGAAACTTTCTGACTTTATGTAATCCCACTTGTCTACTTTGGGGATTACTGGCTGTGTGTTAGGAGTCTTATTTAAGAATCTTTGACTACTTTAATGTCTACAAGAGTTTCCCTTACGTTTTCTTTCATTTTTCTTAAGAGTTATTTTATTTAATTTTATTTATTGTCATTATTTTATTATTTATTTATTTATTTTTGAGAGGTTTTTGCTATAGGGTGCATGCGCTCACCAGGCAGACAGAGAGAGACAGAGAGACAGAAAGCGAGAAATCACCCCCCAGAGGGGATGGCCACACTGCAATCCCTTCTCCTCCATTCTCCTCTCAAGATCTTGGACACTCATGCACATGCGCCCATCGTAAATTTTAAGCCACTGGGTCTGGGACGCGAACCGCAGTCGACTACGTGGAAGTCCAGCGACATAGCCATTACGCTAACTGCTGGTCCCTTATTTTATTTTTCTGAAGTTGACTAGAGAGAGATACAGAGAAGGAAAAGAAAGCAAGTTGCCAGGTCTGGAACTTGAACCTCAGTCACCCATGTGGTAGTCCACCTGTCTTAACCACTATGCCACCTGCCAGCCCCTCCCTACATTTTCTACGAGTAGATTTTTTTGTTTATTTGTTTCAAGAGAGCCTTATTATTTATTTATTTATTTAAAATTTTATTTATTTTACATTTATTCACTGAAGATAATCACAGCATATAAGATACCATCCAGAATACACTGTAAAGTAGCTAATCATACATGTTTATAAACAAATAATTTTCCATTTCTTGTTTCATATATATGTGTGTGTATATATATATATATATATATTATTCCCTATTTCTCACCTTCTGCCCTTTCCCACCCTCCTTCCACACTGTCTCTGGTATCTACAGTTGTTTTCCATTCCTTTTTATTTTTTTCTCCACATTTTATTGATTCAAAAAATATCTTTTTTTAAAGAATTATTTTATTCAACTTTATTTATTTATTTATTTTAAGTTGACCAGAAAGGGACAGAGTGAGAGAGAGAGAGAAAGGGAAAGTAAGAAAGTAAGCCTCCAGGTCCAGGACTCGAACTGTAGTTGGCCATGTGGAAGTCCAGCATCCCTAACCACCATGCCACCTGCCAGCCCCATAATTCACAAAATAATCTTAATTAATCTAAATACTTTCAATAGCAAGTTCAGCTGATATATACATTTCTGTGAACATATGTCTGACTTTAGGCATGAAACTCAGGGAGTAGAATGAATATACTATAAAGTGGCACCTCGCTGAGGTATATAGTTTACTATGGTCATTAAATAGGCATTTTAAAATATATTTTTTAATTTTAAGAAAAGCAATTTTAGCTTTAATAAATCAAAATAAAAAAATGTTAAAGTAAATTTGCTTAAGACTTAAAGCCAGGAAACAGGTAGGATTCTGTTCAAATAGTATGCACATAAACCTATCAACAGCTCAAGAGAAGACAAAAATTCTTAAATCTGGAAAAACAAAGCATAAAAGAAAATCAGCAATGTTCTACTTAAAAGTCACAAAATTCTATTTCACCAAGTTTAGTCTCATGTACTTTATCTTCTGTTGTGGTCCAATTTTTTTCATTTAAATTCTGGAAGATACCATTCAACTTCGGATTCGTCCCCGTTGTTAAGTAACCCATTTTCTCAGCTGTTTTTGAACTCTTATTTCTGTGTGCCTGTCTTTAGTTTTCCTGGTATAGCACTCCCTTCAGAACTTCTTGGAGAGCTTATCTGATGTTGGTAAATTCTTTCAGGTTTTGTTTATCTGAGAATGTTCTTGTCTTTTCTTCCCATATGAAGGATAATGTTGCTGGGTATATAGTATTTTTGGTTGAAATTGTTTTTCACTTAACACTTTGAATATCTTTTCCCATTCTTTCCTTCCTCTCATTGTTTCTGATGAGAGATCCACTGTTATCCAAATGGGATATCTTTTGTAGGTAACTCAACGTTTCTTTCTTGCCAATTTTGGTATCTTGTCTTTGACTGTGGTTTTGGTGAGTCTGGCTATAATGTGTCTTGGAGAAGATATTCTTTGGTTGATTCTAGGTGGGGTCTTTTGTACTTCTTGGGTCTGGATATTTGAATGCCTCTCTAACTTTGGAAAGTTTTCTTCCAGGATTTTATGGACTAGGTAATTGATGCCCTTATAGTCTTTTCACCTTCTGGGATACCAATTATCTGGATGTTTGGACATTTAATGGTATCTAGTATTTGTTGTATATTATTTTCATTTTGGGGGACTATTTTCTCAGTCTTTGTAATGAATTTTTCTATGGCAGAGGTTCTATCTTCTACATCTGAGATTCTATCTTCTGTATGATCAAATCTGCTTTTATTACTTTCAAGGGAGGTTTTGATTTCCTGTATTACAGACTTTATCTCTAACAGTTCTGTTTGATTCTTTTTTATGGTGTGTATTTCCTCTTTCAGATAGTGCAAGAACTTCCTCACCTCTTTCAGATAGTGCAAGAACTTGTTGGCCATTTTTCCTGCATCTTCTGAAGTTCATTGTCTCTCTTGTCTTGCAACTTTGTTAGCTGTGTCACTATGAATATTCTAAATTCTTTATCAGACATTTTCACGAGTTCCATTGTACTGTCTTCGGATGAAGAGGAGTTGTTCTCTTCCCTTGGGGAAGAAGTTACTTTCTTGGTTTCTTGTATTTCTTGTGCTTTTGTGGTGATTTCTGGTCACCTGATAGGTTACATTCCTTCTTAATTTCTTGAAGTTCAATCTGAGTGTTCAGGTATGTAAGAAGAGATGATCTACATTCTCTCTGCAGTTCCATTTTTTCTCCTTTTTTATGGCAGATTCAGTGGGAATTGAGGAATATTCTGACTTTAATAGTATTTAGATGTTTGGCTCCAGTTCACTTAGACCTGTCTAGACACTTAGTGCATGGAAGCTGAATAGTAATATGATGAAGGTAAAAGAAAAAGAAGAAGAAAACAAAAAAAAAGAAAGGAGAAAAACTTCTCTCATTTTTTTAAATGAGAAGACAGTGAGCGACAAAGAGAGAAAGAGAGGAAACAGGGGATGCCCTACCACTCTAGAATGGGGTCTGGAGGGTGAAGTCTCAGTAGAAAATTTTCATTAGTCTTAGTCTCTTAAAGCCATAGTTCACAGCTCAAATGCAGGTCTATAAGTAGTTTTATAGTTTATGTTTATTTATTTGTTTATGTTTTAGAGAGATTTTTGCTATAGGGTGTGTGGGCTCGCTGGAAAGACAGAAAGTGAAAAATCACCCCCAGGGGGATGACCATACCGCAATCCCTTCTCCTCCTCTCTCCTTTTGGGATTTTGGGTCCACATACATGTGTCCAGTGTGAGTTTTTTTTTTTTCTTTTTAGAGAGAGATTTTTGCTATGAGGTGCGTGTGCTTGCCAGAGAGACAGAGACAGAGAGACGGAAAGTGAGAAATGGCCATCCTGCAATCCCTTTTCCTCTCTGGATTTTGGGCATGCACACACATGCACCCAGAGTGAGTTTTAAGCTTTTGGGTCTAGGACTTGAACCACGACAGTCAACTACGTGATAGTCATGCAATGTAACTATTATGCCATCTCCTGCCCCCCGCCCCCCCCGCATGAGTTTTAACCTGCTGAGTCCAGGACTCGCACCACTGTTAGTTATGTGGGAGTTTAGCAGCATAACCATATGTCATCTGTTCATCCCAAAGCTTTATATTTAAAACTTTGACCCATTTTTGAGTTGATTGTTTTTAATGGTGAGAGGTACCCCTACCTCAGTTTCTTTCTTTTCTTTTTAGAGAGATTTTTGTTATAGGGCGCAGGTGCTTACCAGAGAGACAGAGACAGAGAGACAGAAAGTGAGAAATCACCGCCCCCACACCCCCAGAGTGGATGGCCATGCCACAATCCCTTCTCCATTCTCCTCTTGCAATTTTGGGCACACATACACATACACCCAGTGTGAGTTTTAAGCCACTGGGTCTGCCACTTGAACCATGAATGACTATGTGGGAGTCCAGTGATGTAACTATTACACCATCTACTGGCCCCTCAGTTTCATTTTTCTGAAAGTGGATATTCAGTTCTTCCATCACCATTTGCTGAAAATATTTTCTTTTCTCCACTGCACTGTCATCTATCGTTTGTCAAAAATCAGTTGACTGTATGATTTAAGGCTTATTTCTAGAATCTCTATTCTGTTCCATTGGTCTATGTCCATTTTTGTGCCAGTTCCATGTTTTTTTGATTGCCAATTCTTTGTAATATATTTTGAAGTTGGGTAGTGAGATGCCTCCTATTTTATTTTTTTGGCACAGTATTGCTTTGGTGATACAGGGTCTTTTTTTATTTTTTTACTATTTTTGTGAAAAATGTCACAGATAATTGGATTGAAATCACATTGTATAGGGACCAGCAGTTAGTGTAATGGCTATGTCACTGAACTCCCATGTAGTTGACCATGGTTTGAGTTCCGGACCCGGTGGCTTAAACATTGCGGGCATGTGTGCATGCATGCCCAAGATCCCAAGAGGAGAATGGAGGAGAGGGGATTGTGGCGTGGCCATCCACCCTAGGGGGTGATTTCTCGCTTCCTATCTCTCTGTCTCTGTCTGTCTGGTGAGCGCATGCACCCTATAGCAAGAACCTCTCAAAAAAATAATAAAAGAAAGAAATCACATTGTATATATAAATAAATTTGGGTAGAACTGACATTTTGATTATATTGATTCTTTTTCAATCCAAGTACACTGGATGTTCTATTTTTTTGATATCATACTCAATTTATTTTTTCACTTTTCCACAGTTTTCCTTGTAGAGGTCTCTCAGCTTTTGGTTAGGTTTATTCCTAGGTATATTATTCATTTTGTGGCTAATTGTTTTTTAGAGTTTTTTTTTTTTTCTTCTTTGTTATAGGATGTTTGTGCTCACTGGGGACACAGAGAGAGGCAGAGAGAGAGAAAAAGTGAGAATCACCCCAAAGCAGAAATGGTCTTGCCACAGTCCCTTCCTCTCTGTTCTCTTGGGATTCTGGTAACAAAAGCACATGCACCTGGCATGAGTTTCAAGCTGCCAGGTCTGGGATTCAAACTGCAGTCGATTACATAGAAGTCTAGCACCTTGATCACTATTCCACTTGCTGGCTCCCATTTTGTGATTATTGTAAGTGGGATTGCTTTCTTCAATTCTGTCTTGGTCTGTTCAATTGTTTGTATATAACAATGCTATAAATTTTTGTATATTGACATTGTAACCTGCTACTTTACCGAATTTATTTATCACTTCTAGGATATTTTTCATGAATTCCTTTGGATTTTCTATTTATATAATCATACTAGCTGCAATTTTGCTTTTTATTTTTCTATCTCAATACCTTTTATTTTGTTCTCTTGTCTGATTGCATTGGCTAGGACTTTTAGCACTATGTTCAAAAGGAGTGGAGAGGGACCAGCAGTTGGCATAATGGCTATGTCGCTGGACTCCCACATTGTCGACCACGGTTCGAGTCCTGGACCCGGTGGCTTAAAACTCATGCTGGGCGCGTGTGCGTGCGTGCCCAAGACCCCAAGAGGAGAATGGAGGAGAAGTGATTGTGGTGTGGCCATCCCCCCTGGGGGGTGATTTCTCGCTTTCTATCTCTCTGTCTCTCTCTATCTTGCGAGCGCCCACATCCTATAGCACAAAAAAAAAAAAAAAAAAAAAAAAAAAGAAAGAAAGAAAGAAAGAAAAAGGAGTGGAGAAAGTGGGCAGCCTTGGCTTGTTCCAGTTTTTAGTGGGAAGGTTTTAAAATTTTCCTCATTCAGTATGTTTGCAATGGGTCTGTCATATATGGCTTTTATTGTGTTAAACAATGTTTCTTCTACCCCTAATTTGCTGAGAATCTTGGTCATGAAGGGATGTTATATCTCATAAAATGCTTTTTCTGTATCTGTAGACATGATCATATGGTTTTTATCTGTCTGTTAATGTGATGTGTTACATTTATTGTTTTGTGTATGTTGAACAGTCCTTATATCCTTGGGATAAGGCCTACCTGGTAGTGGTGTATAATCTTTTTACTATGCCGTTGGATTCGGTTTGCTAGTATCTTGGGAAAATTTTTGCATCATTATTCATCAGAGATATTGGTCTGTAGTTTTCTTGTCTTTTTTCTTTGTTATGTCCATTTTTTAAGAGTTATTTTATGTAATTTTATTCATTGCCATTATTTTATTTTTTGGAAGTTGACCAGAGAGAGAGAAGGAAAGTGAGAAAGCAAACTGCCAGGTCTGGGACTCGAACCGTAGTCAGTCATGTGGGAGTCCAGCCATCACAACCACGTTGCAACCTGCCAGCCCCTGTTATGTCCTTGTTTAGTTTTGGTATCAAGATGATGTACGTTTTATAGAATGAGCATGGGAGGAATCCTTCCTTTAGAATGTTTAGAAATAGTTTGAGGAGAACTGAGGTTAGCTCTTCCTTAAACATTTTGTAGAATTTAGAAGTGAAGCCATATGGGCCTAAGCTAGGCTTTTATTTGTTGGGAGACTATTAATTACTCTTTCCATTTGAGTAATAAATTGAATTTGTTATTGGTCTATTCAAGCTTTCTATTTCACCCTGATTCAGCCTAGCTAACTTGTATATGTCCAGAAATTTGTCTGTGTCATCTAGGTTTTCTAGTTTGTTGGCATATAGTTTCTCACAGTATTTGCCCATAATTTTTGTAGTTCTGATATATTAGTTGTAATAATACCAGCTCATTTCTGATTTTTTTTCTATATCATGCCATTCTCTATTTTTCTTGACTAGTCTGGCTTTTTCAATTTTGTTTATTTTCTCAAAAAAACAGCTTTTTGTTTCCAATTTTTTAAAAAAAAGTTCTTTTGGAAACCACCATGTTCCAGGAATTAACCAAAATGACAATCACACAAAGGCAAAGAGAAAGAGGAGAGACACCTGATATATGTTCTCTAGGCCTTTTAGAAAACATGTAGTGGTTACTTTGGCAACATATATGCGAATCTACAAGAAAGGTGATATTGTAGACATCAAGGGAATGGGTACTGTTCAAAAAGGAATGCGCCACAAATGTTACCATGGCAAAACTAGAAAAGTCTACAATGTTACCTAGCATGCAGTTGGCATTGTGAACTAACAAGTTAAGGACAAGATTCTTACCAAGAGAATTAATATGTGTATTGAGCATATTAAGCATTATTTTTTTAAAATTATTTTATTTATTCATCATTAATTTCATTTGACCAAAGGGAGGCATAGAGATAGAGAGAAATAAAGAAAGCCACCAGGTCCAGGACTTGAACCGTGGTTGACCATGTGGGACTGTCCCTTACCTTCACCACCACACCATCTGCTGGTCCTCCCGGGCATATTAAGCATTCTAAAAGCAGAGATAGCTTCCTAAAACGTATGAAGGAAAATTACCAGAAAGAGAAGGAAGCCGAAAAGAAAGGTAACTGGGTTCAACTAAAGCGCCAGCCTGCTCCACCCAGAGAAGCACACTTTGTGAGAACCAATGGAAAGGAGCCTGAGCTTCTGGAACCTATTCCCTATGAATTCATGGCATGATGGGTGTTAAAAATAAATTAATCTGTGGTCTATGAAAAAAAAGTTTTTTTGTCCTCTATTTTATTTTACTTAGCTCTAATCCGTACTATTTCTTTTCTTTTTTTTATTTTTGGGATTTATTTATTGATTGATTGATTATAGCGTTCCCAGTTCTTTAAGATGCAATATAAAGTTATTTATTTGCCAGTTTTTTTTTTTTCATGTGAGCATTAATAGCTATGAACTTCCTCTTTTAATTGTTTTTGCTGTGTCCCAAAGATTATGGGTAGTGTAATTGGCAACAATGCATCTTTTGATTTCAGTCTTAATTTCCTGAAAGTTATTTAGGAGTAGGTTGTTTAGTTTCCATGCTTTTGTGTATTTTTTTTTTTTTGAGAGGTTTTTGCTATAGGGCGCGTGCACTCGCCTGACAGAGAGAGACATAGAGACAGAAAGCGAGAAATCACCCCGCAGGGGGGATGGTCACGCCGCAATCCCTTCTCCTCCATTCTCCTCTCAGGATCTTGGGCACTGAGGCACACGCTCCCGGCATGAGTTCTAAGCCACCGGGTCGGGGATGCGAATCGCAGTTGACTACGTGGGAGTCCAGCGACAGCCATTACGCTAACTGCTGGTTCCCACTTTTGTGTATTTCTAAGGGCTCTTTCTGTGGTTGATTTCAAGTGTAATTCCAATGTGGTCAAAGAAGATGCTGGGTGCCTTCTGACCCAACACCCAGGAAAAACCGGAATCCATGTGCATCTGAGGTAGGCCTAGCCCTGACTCTTTAAGCGGAAAGATTCTGCCCTAAACCTCTCCTGTAGGCCCAACGCTCAGCGAAAAGCCAGATCATCTTCTGCATGCCTTTAACACTCTGAATTAACTTCAGGAAGGTAGGAAGTAATGTATAATCCATCAAATGACCAGACACCATCACAAAGGCACAAGAAAAATGGGAAATCAAGAAAATATCTCTCCCCTAATGGGAAAGAACAGCCCTTCGGGAACCAGCATTTAGTGTAATGGCTATGTTGCTGGACTCCCATGTAGTCGACCGTGGTTCGTGTCTCGGACCCGGTGGCTTAAAACTCACACCGGGCACGTGTGCGTGCATGCCCAAGATCCCGAGAGGAGAATGGAGGAGAAGGGATTGCGGTGTGACATCCCCCCTGGGGGGTGATTTCTCGCTTTCTGTCTCTATGTCTCTCTCTGTCTGTCTGGCGAGCGCACGCGCCCTACAGCAAAAACCTCTCCAAAAAAAAAACAGCCCTTCATCATCCACAGACAGTACAATGGAACTCGTGGAAAGAGTTTAGGATATTTATAGTAACAAAGCTAACAGAGATGCAAGAGACAAGAGATAATGAGTTCCAGAAAATGCAGGAGAAAAAAGACAATGAGGTCCGGGAGGTGAAGAAGTTCTTCCATGATCTAAAGGAGGAAATATACACCATAAAAAAGAATCGAATAGAACTATTAGAAATGAAGGCTGTAATATAGGAAATCAAAACCTCCTTTGAAAATATCAAAAGCAGATTAGAGCATACAGTAGATTGAATTTCTGATGTAGAAGACAGAACCTCTGACCTAGAAAAATTCACCACAAAGACTGAGAAAATGACCCCCAGAAATGAGAATAATATATGAGTAATCCTGGATACCATTAGATGCCCAAACATCCAAATAATCGGTATCCCAGAAGGTAAAGAAACTAATCAGGGCATTGATAATCTAGTCCATAAAATACTGGAAGAAAACTTTCCAAACTTAGAGAGGCATTCAAATATCCAGACTCAAGAAATGCAAACAGGGACCCAGCAGTTAGCGTAATGGCTATGTCGCTGGACTCCCATGTAGTCGACCGTGGTTCGTGTCCCGGACCCGGTGGCTCAAAACTCACGCCGGGCGCGTGTGCGTGCGTGCCCAAGATCCCGAGAGGAGAATGGAGGAGAAGGGATTGCGGCGTGACCAGCCCCCCTGGGGGGTGATTTCTCGCTTTCTGTCTCTATGTCTCTCTCTGTCTGGCGAGCGCACGCGCCCTACAGTGAAAATCTCTAAAAAAAAACATAAAATAAAATAAAAAAAAGAAATGCAAAGAACCCCACATAGACTCAACCCAAGAAAATCTTCTCCAAGGCACATCATAGCTAGATTAATCAAAACCATAGACAGGGACCAGCAGTTAGCATAATGGCTATGTTGCTGGACTCCCATGTAGCCGACCGCAGTTCAAGGACCCAGTGACTTCAACTCATGTCGGGTGCGTATGCGTGTGTGCCCAAGATCCTGACAGGAGAATGGAGGAGAAGGGGTTGTGGCATGGCCATCCCCCCTGGGGGATGATTTCTCACTTTCTGTCTCTCTGCCTCTCTCTGTCTTTCTGGCAAGTGCACGCGGCTATAGCAAAAACCTCTCCAAAAGAAAAAACAAACAAACAAACAAAAAACCACAGACAGAGACAAGATAGTAAAATTGGCAAGAGAAAAATGTTACATTACTTTCAAAGGATATCCCATTAAGCTAATATTGGACCTCTCATTGGAAATAATATGAGCATGGAAAGAATGAAAAAATATATTTAAAGTGTTAAGTGAAAAACAATTTCAATCAAACATATTATCTCTGGCAACATTATCCTTCATATGGGAAAAAAAGATAAAAACATTCTCAGATAAACAAAATCTGAAAGAATTTATCAACACCAGACCATCTCTTCAAGAAGTTCTGAAGGAAATACTATATCAAGAAAACCAAAGGCAAACAGACAAAACAAAAAATGACCAAGAAAAAGGGCCAACTTAATCGTAGGGACAATTTCTGAAATATCAGTAATAATGCTGAATGTTAATGGAGAGGTCAGATCACAGTAACACTGCAAATTCAACAAAAGAGATTACATGAGACTGAAATGGTGAAATAGAATTTTATGACTTTTTTGTAAAACATTACTGATTTTCTTTTATCCTTTATCTTCCAAAGTTAAGGATTTTTGTTTTCTTTTGAATTGTTGATAGGTTCAGCAATTTGTCAAAAAAAAATTTTTTTTTAATTGAAACTAACTTTTCTCCCTTCCTGACTCCTTTGCAATTGGAAAATATTTGTGAGCATTCTTATTTTGTGGCAGAATGGTTATTTGCATAAGTTCAATAATACAATAGTATATGTCTCTTTGCATCAGAAGTTGAATTATTCTGGGGCTTGGTGCAAATAACAGACCAAATTGAGATTAACTTAATTTTTTTTGCAAATAAGTTAGTTTATACCTCTCTTTAGTAAAGGGGGATGGAAAGAGAAAAAAAAATGTTTCAGAAGAAAATTACAGTGCACTTGTCATTAGATTCTAGCATTATCCATATTTTTAGTTTAAGATCTTTTGTGAATCAATAAAATGTGAAAAAAAAAAGTTTAGTATGGAAGGGAGGGAGGGAAAAGGGGAAGGAAAAGACTGGTAAAAGTATGCTTAATTGACAAAAGATGAGAAGCTATTTGCTGATGATAATATGTGTAGTAATATCTTTGTCTTGACTGACATGCATAGTATTTGTGTTGGAAAAAGAAATGTATGCTGTAAAGACATGTGATTAAATGTAAATAAATTTTAAAAAAGAAAATGCTGGGTATATTTTCTATACTTTTAAACTTATAGAGGCTTGTTTTGTGGCCCATTATGTGGCCAGTCTTTGAAAATGCTCCAGGAGAGGAAGGAGAGTATAACTTGGGAGCCAGCAGGTGGTATAGTGGTTAAGGCGCTGGACTTGCATATGGTCAACCATGATTTGAGTCCCAGACCAGGCAGCTTAAAAATCACAGTAGGTGCATGTGCATGCATGCCCCAAATCCCAAGAGAATGGAAAAAAAGATACTATAATGTGGCCATACTCCCTGGGGAATGATTTCTCACTTTCCCTCTCACTGTCTCTCTCCAGTGAGCGCATACACTCCATGGCAAAAAAACTTTAAAAAATTAAAAAGAGTGTATTTTGTAGTTGCTGAGTAGAATGTTCTATATGTCTGTCAGATCCACTTGGCTTACGGTATCCATTAGTTCCCATAGCTCTTTGCTTATTTTTTGTGTAGATGACCTGTCCAGTGCTGACAGCGGGGGTTGAAATCCCTAACCATAGTATATTGCAGTCTGTATCTCCTTTTAGATCTGCAGTCTTTCTTTTACATATTTGGGTGCCCTGGCACTAGGTGTATGAATATTTATGATTGTTATATCTTCTTGATGAATTAATCCTTTTAGAACTATGTAGTTTCCTTTGTCTCTTTTTATCCTGAAATATATATTGTCTGATATTAATATCAGGACTCCTGTCTTTTTTTCTGTTTTTTTTTTTTTTTCATTTCTGTTCACATGAAACGACTTTTTCCAGCCCTTCACTTTCTATGTATATCTTTGTCAATGAGGAATGTTTCTCATAAGCAACATGCAGAAGATTGCAGTGTTTTTCATCCACTGAGCTAATCTGTGGCTTTTCGTTGGGAAATTTAATCCATTAACATTCAAGGTTATTATCAATTATATGTGGACTTAGCCTTGTCATTTACTCCTTTTTTTTCTACTTTTTTTGTGTTCTCTTGCTTTTATTTATCTCCCTTTAGCTTTCTAGGTATGATGTTCCCTTAAGTATTTCTGGAAGGGCTGGCCTACTTTTGATGAATTCTCTGGTAAGGATTTTATTTCTTCTGCCCATTAGAAGGATAATCTTGCTGGGTATAGTATTCCTGGCTGAAAATATTTTTCTTTGAGAGTTTTAAATATGTCTTCCCATTTTTTCCTTGCCTGTATTGTTTCAGTTGAGAGGTCCAATGTTAGTCTAATGGGGTAAACTTTGTAGGTAACTAGCATTTATCACTTTTAGAATATTGTCTTTGATTTTTACCAGCTTGGTTAAGATCTTTTTATGTTAAATCTATTTGATGTTCTTTGTATTTCCTGGATTTGGATTTTTGTATGCCTCTCTAAGTTTGTAAAATTGTCAATTAATATATCATGAAAGAAATTTTCTAAGCCTCTGCCTATCTCTTCACTTTCTTGGATACCCATTAAGTGACTATTTGGCCATTTAATGGTGTCTAGTATTTCCTGTATGCTGTCCTCATTTTTCAGTGCTTATTTTCCCATTCTTCTTGGTTGCTTGGACTAAGTCAGAAGTTTTGTATTCAAGATTACAGATTCTTACTTCTGCTTGGTCTAATCTGTTGTTAATACTTTCAAGAGAGGTTTTGACTTACTGCATTGTATTCTTTAACTCTAAAAGTTCTGTTTGGTTCTTTTTCAGGATATTTCTTTATGGAATTCCTTCTTTAAGTCACTGAAAAACTTTCACATCTCCTGAGATTGGTTGTCTTTTTTCTCTTGTATTTCATTGAGTTTAGTTATGATAAATATTCTGAATTATTTTTCTGACATTTTTGTGATTTTTTTTTTTTGAGAGGTCTTTGCTATAGGGCGTGTATGCTCACCAGAAAGACAGAGAGAGACAGAGCGTGGGAAATCACCCCCCAGGGGGGATGGCCACGCCACAATCCCTTCTTCTCCATTCTCCTTTCAGGATCTTGGGCATGCATGCACACATGCCCAGCGTGAGTTTAAGCCATTGGGTCTGGGACTTAAACCACGGTCAACTACATGGGAGTCCAGTGACATACGCCATGACATTACACCAATTGCTGGTCCCGATTTCTTGTGTTTTATACATTGTTGGTGGAGTTATTGTGTTCTTTTGGAGGGGGAATATTTCCTGCTTTTCTCATATTTCTTGTGATTTTTAGACATCTGGTGATGAATTCACTTCTTGCTACTCCTTTGAGTAGGTTTCTGTAGCTGCGTCTATATGTTTGTGTCCTTTTGATGTGAATTAGCTTTGTGCCAGTATCCTTCTTCAACTTTGGGTGGCAGTGAGATATTCACAGTGGGAGTTAAAAGCTCAGATTTACATAGAAGAATTTCAGAACTTTTTTGCTGGGGTGAGTGTGTAGAGAAAATCCCTACAGAGCCTTGCCATATTCAGCTGTTTTGGCTCCTATATACCTAAAACTTTCTGGTCCCAATGTGGCTGAGGGCTGAGCTGAGAAGCTTTCTCTAGCTCTGCAAGTGCAGGGAACAGGGTGGAGATCTTGAAGACTGAAGGAGCCTCTTCTCCCACACCT
>NW_006159650.1:3866830-3867206 GCF_000334495.1 Tupaia belangeri chinensis
AGGGCTTTGAAGGTGAGCTGAGGATAGGTGGTCTTGCCTTCTCTCTGCTCCTTCTAGTTCTTCAGGGACTGGTCTGGTGGTCCTGAAGGCTGACACAGCCCCTCTTCCTAGAGATACATTTCTGTACATTGTAAATTTTTGTGAAAATTCAAGGTCTAAATGAAGTTTGCTGCACTTATCACAATAAAAAAATAGTTTTTGACATGTTGAATTTTGCATATGCAGAAGAACTTGGTATAACAGAGACCAAAATAAAATCATTAAAAGTTATTTGATTTTGGGACCAGCAGTTAGCGTAATGGCTATGTCACTGGACTCCTGTGTCTCTCTCTGTCTTTCTGGCAAGTGCACACGCCTTATAGCAAAAACCTCTCCA
>NW_006159650.1:3867263-3867526 GCF_000334495.1 Tupaia belangeri chinensis
CTGGGGGAAAACACTGAGGAAACTCTGGGAGACATTGGGGGAGGGAAAGACTTCTTAAATAAGACTCTAAATGCACAGGGAATAATCCCCCAAATTGAGAAGTGGTATTGTATCAGATTAAGAAGTTTCTGCAGAGCAAAAAGCACTAATTAGTGTGAATTGATAACCCTTGGAATGGGAGAATGTTTTTGTAAATTGTGCCTCAGATAAGGGACTGATAACCAGAATACACAGGGAACTCAAGCGGTTTACCTGACAAAAAA
>NW_006159650.1:3867759-3878902 GCF_000334495.1 Tupaia belangeri chinensis
TCGAACACACACCTTAAGAAAAAAGCCCCTAAAAAAAAAAAAAAAAAAAAAAAAAAAAAAAGATGAGAAAATGAGCGAACAAAATCTCTTTAAGGAAGACACACAAACAGCCAAAAAGCATGTGAGGAAATGCTCAACATCCCTCATCATAAGGGAGATGCAGATTAAAACCACAATAAGATACCATCTAACCCCTTTTTGAATGGCAAAGATCAAAAGATTAAACATTAAAATGTGAGACAAAAAATTAGAAGTGTTGGTGGGTTGCAGTGAAAGGGAAACTCTCCTACAATGTTGGTGGGAATGTGGAGGTTCCTCAAAGATGTACAAATAGAATCCAACTCCTGAGTATTTACCCAAAGGACAGGAGACTGCTCAATTGAAAAGACCGTGCACAGCAATGTTTATTGTGCATTATTCACGACTGCTAAGATATGGAACCAACCCAGATGTCCACGAACAGATGAATGATTTGAAAAAGTGTGGCACATTTACATTAAGGAATACTATTCAGCCATAAAAAACAATAAGACCCTGGCAACTGATAGAAAGTGGTCAAATATGGAAGATTTATTGCTGAGTGAAGTTAGTCAGGCTACGAACGAAAGATATTGTATGTCTCTACTTAATGTATACCGACTGCCCATACTCTATGGTAGAGACTGAAAGATGGGAAGGCATAAAATCAGTGAAAATAGTTATGGACAATGGAGACAGTGTGGAAGGAGGATGAGAGAGGGGGAGAGGACAGGGAAGAAGTCAGGGAGAAAAAATAGGCAAGACATTTGTGGGACACAGAAACAGTTTATTACCTACTGAGGATAATGTGTATAGTATTTTCAACTGCACTGGTCTGAGATGTATTTCATGTTGAGTAAATTCTCTTTATAAGCATGATGATGTATAGCAATAGAATGTTTTAAAAAATAATAAGAATAAAAAACATAAAATAAATTTAAAAAAAAGAAAAGGGAGAAAAAAGAAGGAAAGAAACCCTGCTTTCCTGTTGTGAATAATATTCCTCTACATCAGTCTGTTTCTGAATTGGTGAACAATTTTGAATATTGAAGGTAGACTATAACCTTATTTGTATTTCTCATTGTGTTAATAATATTAATTTGTCTAAAAATTTTATCTATTTATTTCACGAATGAAGGAGACAGAGGGACAGAGATACAATACCACTCACAGGACTATGATGCTGCAATCCACTCCCAGCTTCAACCTGCTCCAGATCATGGGTATAAGTGTGCCTGGAATAGTCAGGGAAGTCTCTGAATGTGAATCAGTCCCCTTTCCAAGTGGGTCTACCTTGTAGAGCATTACATTTCATTGCTGCACCATTATCCAGGCCTATATTATTAATTTGAGCACTGTTTTTTCCATATATATGCTATTTCAAATGCCTATTCCTCATTTCTCTTGAATTCATTACTATATGATTGGTTTGCATGACCACACAAATTAGCCTACAGAGCAAGAGGTCTAAAGATTTACTATGGCTCCCCAATTCTATTTTTAACTTTATCAGTGTTGGAAAGATTTTTCTACTCAATTTTCCTTTATTGAACGATCTTTAAGCTTTATCTTTGGAATACTGGGCCTATTGCCATAGAAATTCACTGAGTTTTGTTTTTATGGTCTATTAGTCACAGACTATTTTACTTTTGATGTCTGTTTTTTTTTTTCTTTTTCATGATGGAGCTCATGCACACTCATGTGAGAATGAGAGAGATGGAGCGAGAGCGAGAGCGAGAGAGAGAGATAGAGAGAGACCCTCCAGAGGGTCTGATCAGGTTTCAATTCTCTTCTTCCAATACTTCTGCCCATTGGATTCTGAGCATTTGTGCAATGCCTGACATGTTTAAGGTGGACCAGTTCACACATGGGTCTGATTTCTCTTAAATTTTTTATTCAATTTTTATTCCTTTTTTTTTAATTGCTAGAGGGTGAATGTGCTGAGAGAGATAGACTGAAAGAGGAAGACAGTGAGGGAGAGTGAGAAAGCACCCCATAGTGGAGCATGGTCATGCTCATGCTGCCATCCTTTCTCCTCCATTTCTCCATTCTGCCAGGATTGGGGACATGCACACACAAGTACCTGATATGTTTTTCAAGCCTCCAGGGTTGGGATTTGAACCCTATTAAGCCTTGTGGAATATAGCTTTCTTCATCAGTAGGCTACAGGACCAGTCACAGGAAGCTGGCTTTTCTTGAGTAGGATATAACCAGTCCTAATGTCTACTTTTATTTATTTATTATTTTAAGTTTTTATTCAGGATAGAGTACATGTGCACATGGCACACACACATGCAGAGAGAGAGAGAGAGAGAGAGAGAAAGTGAGAGAGGGAGAAGAGCACCCTCCACAGGGTTTGGTCATGCTGTTATTCTCTTCCTTTAGTCCTCAAGCCCTTTAGGATTGTGGACACACGTGCACAAGTGTGGTGTGTTTTCAGATTTACCAGGCCAGAGACTTGAACCTTGCATGGCATGTGGTTTGTAGCACCACAGTATGGCATACTACTTACTGTGGTATGGAGGCTAAGACTGATATCTTTTTAAAGCATTATCTCTGCTGCTGTCTGAGGGTTGAATGTCCATATAACCTTTGTCAGGTATTTCAGCTCACTTTTTCATGATTTATGTTGATTTCCAGTGGAAACCAACATCACTGAATTTGTTCAACTCAACAGATTTCAAAGTTGGGTTCAAATCTTGTCTACTATGTCAAGACAAATTTTGTATACAGTAAAAGGTGTTTGAACATCTTTTAAAATTATTTATTTTATTATTATTATTATTTTCAATTTTACCAGAGAGAGACAGAGAGAGGGAAGTGAGAAAGCAAGCCTCCAGGTCCAGGACTCAGACTGCAGTCAGCCATGTGCCAGTCCAGCACTCTAACCATCATACCATCTGCCAGACCCCTGTGTTTGAACATCTTAATAAGAATGTCCATTAGAGCTTTCTTCAGGAACTCCTGAGTCTTTGGGGTATGCCTCACTTTCCTATTTCTCAGGTTAGGGTGAGATTTTGCACATGCCTAAACTTATCTAATGGCTAGTGTAGTTCCTCTCCATTGTTGTTTGGAGACTTATAGCCTCCCTTTGACATTTCATTAATAAAATGACCATAGGGGGGAACCAGCAGTTAGCATAATGGCTATGTCGCTGGACTCCCACGTAGTCGACCGCGGTTCGTGTCCTGGACCCGGTGGCTTAAAACTCACGCCGGGCGCGTGTGCATGCGTGCCCAAGATCCCGAGAGGAGAATGGAGGAGAAGGGATTGTGGCATGACCATCCCCCCTGGGGGGTGATTTCTCGCTTTCTGTCTCTATGTCTCTCTCTGTCTGTCTGGCGAGCGCATGCGCCCTACAGTGAAAAATCTCTCTCTCAAAAAAAAAAAATGACCATAGGGTTCTTCCTGTGGAGTTGCCCTCACTGCTGTCTTGGTTCATTTTTACAATTATTACGATAGTTGGGACCAGCAGTTAGCATAATGGCTCCCATGTAGTCGACTATGTCCCAGACCTGGTTGCTTAAAACTCATGCCGGGCGCGTGTGCATGCGTGCCCAAGATCCCAAGAGGAGAACAGAGAAGGGATTGCAGAGTGGCCATCCACCCCAGGGGTCGATTTCTCACTTTCTGTCTCTCTGTCTCTCTCTCTCTGGAGAGCACACACACCCTATAGCAAAAACCTCTAAAAAAAATTAAAAAAATTATTACAATAGTTACAGTAGGTAGAATAATGCCCCCTCCCCATTGTTCACATCCTAATCCCCAGAACCTGAGAATATGTTGTTTTTCATAGCAAAGGGACTTTGCAGATGCGATTGAATTAAATATTTTAAAATGAGAGTATCCTGTCGTACCCACATGGATCCAGTGTAATTAAAAAGGTCTTGAGAGGGTCAAAGAGGGAAGCAGTAGAGTCAGAGATGTGTCAGTGGAAGCTGAGGTTAGAGAGGTATTACTATGGGGTTTGAAGAAGGACAAGGTCACATGGCGAGGAAAAGAAGCAGCCCCTAGAAGCAAGGTGCTCCCCTGCAGCCTCCAGAAGGAAGGCAGTCTTTTGAGCACTTTTGTTTTTAGCCAGTGACATTGTTAAGGTAGGTAGTCAGACAAGGGAGGATCTAGAGATCCCCTAGCACTGGCCATTAGGAACCACCCCAAACAGTACTTTCGGAGTTTAGCACCTCAGGAACATCCAACTACTCAAGAGGAGCTTATATAACTTGGAGCATGCTCAGTAATGAGTTTGGGTGCTCTCAAGTAACCTTTAGCTCATTAACATATTATTTGCATTGATGGGGATAGGGCAGTAGGATTATGTAACAAGGCCTTACTGAAGTGGAAGAGGGAGGAGCTGAGATATAAAAGCACATAATGCAGAAACCTCCATGCTGGTATCCACTTTCCTTTTTTTAGTATTTTATTTATTTTTTTGGAGAGGCTTTTTTTTTTTTTTTTTTGCTATAGGGCACGTGCGCTCGCCAAAAAGACAGAGAGAGACAGAAAACAAGAAATCACCCCCCAGGGGGGATGGCCACGCCGCAATCCCTTCTCCATTCTCCTCTCGGGATCTTGGGCACGCACGCACATGCGCCCGGCATGAGTTTAAGCCACCAGGTCCAGGACTTGAACCGTGGTCGACTACATGGAAGTCCAGGGACATAGCCATTACACTAACTGCTGGTCTCCTGGTATCCTTTGTAGCCAACCTGCTGCTACCTCTCAAGAGTGTACTTTTGCTTTCTTTTTTATTTATTTATTTTTTAAAAACTTACATCAAATATCTTCGTATCTTTACAGTGCAACAATTGCTTTTTCCAGCACTAATATGGTGCATGCCATTCAAGACAAAGACATTACCATATACATTATCATCAGCAAGTTAACTTTTCATTTTTGTGTCAAATAAACATATTGCTTTTCTTCTCCTGTTCCCCTCCCTTCCTACATTACCCATCCTCATATTACCCCTATCCTTACTATGTCTAGTGTCTACAGTTGTCCTCCCTACTACTATACCTTCCAAACTTTCAGTTTCTGCTATATAGCACATACATTCAGTATTCATTGAGTGGGGACATACACTGCCTTTTATACTCTGGTTTGCTTCATTTAGCATTAAGTCTTTCATATTTGTGCACTTTTATCAAATTCTGTCCTTGTATTATTGTTTTTATTTACTTTTTAATTTCATTTTCTTTTATACATTTAATCACATTATTTAGCTTACAAAGTGACTATTTCAACATGTGAACATTTCTCCCTAGTCCAGTTGATGAAGCTATAAAATATCTTCAACAAATAATACCACATTTCTTTGTCCCATTAATGCTTTGCCTCTCTATTTTTCTTCTAAATGTCCTTTCTCAGACCCTACTCTTTCACACACACTATATCTGGTATTTACATCTGTCCCGACCCGGGGGACAGTCAAACAGGTTTCCTGAGGGAAGGAGTGAGAGACAGGACGTCGGAGACAACACAGTGTTACAACTCTTCAGGGTCATCCATTTATTGTGGGCAGCACGGAGAAGACACGGTGTTACAACTCTTCAGAGTTGTCTAGAGACGATGCGGTGTTACAACTCTTCAGGGACTTCAGGGTCGTCTGGGGATTGTGGGCCAGGGATTGTGGTAATATACATGTTGGTGGGCTGTGATTGGTTGTAAAAGGTGGGTTATGGTTGGTTGTAAAAGGTGGGTTATGCTTGGTTGCTTTGTGGACCAATCATGAGGTGCCAGATATGCAAATCTGAGGGATTCTAGTGGCCAATCAGAGTATGGTTTTGAAGGTGAGGCTTTGAAGGGAAGCCAATCATGGCTTTTGGCATCGTGTAATTGTTTGTTCTCTGAGAAACTGGTGATATTTGCTGGTGCGCAGCCTCCCACATACATCCATTTACTGTGTTTCTATATCCTTTAGTGGATCAGTTTCAGTCATAGAGTGTGGACACTTGGTATATATTGAGGACATACGTACTTTCGTTTTTTTTTGCTTTGTATTTGGTCCATTGGAAAAGCCATGCCATATTTTTCTAGGCAAAAATGTATCATGACTTTTCTAATGATCCTTTTCCTTTTACTTTGTTCAACTATGCGGCTCTCTCTTGGAATCCTTTCTTCCACGAAGACAAGAAAAGAGACATTCATCTCCACATTAACAAGACTATTTTAGGAATCTGACTTCTGGAACTGTGAAATAATAAACTTTCATTATTTTAAACAATCAAGTTCACAGTAATTCGTTATAGCAGTGTTAAGAAACTAACAGCCTTGGGACCAGCAGATAGCGTAATTGTTATGTCGTTGGACTCCCATGTAGTAGACTGTGGTTTGAGTCCTGGACCCAGTAGCTTTAAACTCACATGGGATACATGTGCGTGTGTGCGTGCCCAAGGTCTCTAGAGGAGAATGGAGAAATGATTGTGGTGTGGCCATTACCCCTGGGGTGTGATTTCTCACTTTCTGTCTGTCTCTCTGGAGATTGCATTCTGTCTGTCGCTCTGGAGAGTGCATGTGCCCTATAGCAAAAATATTTTACAAAAAAAAGAAAAAAGAAAGAAACTAACAGTTTTGTGAAGTTTATTTACCACTTTAACCTGTTCTAGAGTTAGACTAATTTGTACTGAAACATCCTGGCTTTCATATTTTCTTTCTATTGATACCTGTTAGTAGAATAATTCAGGCTTCAATTAGTACAGTGTTTTTTCAGAGTTAGCAGAAAGACCAAATTTCTCAGCTGGGTTGCCTCTGATGACCTTATCTAGGACACACGTCTAGGGCATTTTCAGTGTTTTGTGTCAGATTCTCACCTCACTGGGAATTGGGTGATCCTCTGGCAGATGTGTGGTGGTGGACTGGGGTGAAGAACAGCTAAAATGCTCTTCAGCGAGAAAGGCAGTGACTGAAGGCCAAAGGGGCTGCTATCCCTTTTCAGCATGCAGTTTTTCCTTCCAGATCTATAACCAGGAGCCTGGTTGTGGTTTTGGGAGTTCAGCTGAAGAGGAAGGCTATGGAGGAGTGGCTGGCTCCAACTCTGTTTCATTTATTTCAGTTAAACAGTCACTTATGAGTCAACACACCCTTTCATGGAAGTGGGTGCCCTTCATGCTACCACAATGGAATAGCTTCACTTCACATGTTTTCTTGTTTTAGTATTCACATGTGAAGTCACATGTTTCTACAGCAGAAACTTGTAGAACTTCAGTTCCTTGTGTGGTTTTGATTAGGAATTAGTTCTCCAACTGTGGAAGAAGAGACAGCAAAACATTTTTTGGTTTAATCCACTATAAACAAGTGTTAGGTTCAACAAAGGACTCAGGGAGGGAGTCTCACCAGAGAAAGTTTTATTCAGGGCTGCAGACTGCAGGGCCTGAAGTTAGAAAAACTTCAGTTCATGAACTAAGATGGTCACAAGAATGGCAGGCACTTTGATTAGATTACTTGTCATTGTGACCTTATTGGCCTGTCTGTGGCAAAAATATTTTTGTGGTTTTGCTTTCCAGTAACATAGGGCTCTTGCCAAAGGCCATTGTAACCATATCCTTATTTTCTGACAGGAAATTCCCTACAGTTCAAGGTTGATATAACAATTCACGCCTTCTTAGTAGGCTGGGCTGAAGTTTCTCTGACTTCAGACTTAAGACCCCACTGACTGCTGGCCTGAGTAAAAACTTCTTGTGTGAGACAGTTGCAACCTGAGTCCTTTTTCTAACCTAACAAATGTGAGATGGGATTATTTTTGTTGTAAAAACAAATCTTTATCTAAGTTTGGGTTATTTTATTACTGGGTGATTGTAGAGTGCCTTCTGAATAATAAACTTATTTTTTTCAGCTACACACTTTGTACATTGTTTAGATTTATTAGGTTAGTTTTAGCATGTACACTTAAGACATTTAAATATAAATCTGCTTAGAAAACTTTTTTTTTTTTTAAGAGAGACTTTTGCTAATAGGGTACCTGTGCTCTCCTTGGGGGAGAGAGAGAGACACAAAGGGAGAAATCACCCTGCAGGGGAGATGACCAAGGCTGCAATCCCTTCTCCTCCATTCTCATCTCTGGATTTTGGGCATGTGTGTACACACGCCCTGTGTTTTTTTTTTTTTTTTTTTTTGGAGGGGGTTTTTATTGACGGGCTGTTTGAGAGAGGTTTTTACTGTAGGGCATGTGTGCTCGCCAAAAAGACAGAGACAGACAGAAAGCGAGAAATCAACACCCAGGGTATGGCCATGCTGCAATCCCTTCTCCTCCATTCTCCTCTTGGGATCCTGGGCATGCAAGCACACATGAGTTTAAGCCACTGGGTCTGGGACTCGAACTGCAGTCGACTACATGGGAGTCCAGCGACATAGCCATTACACTAACTGCTTGTCTCGCCCTGTGTGATGTTTTTAATCCAGAAGGGCTGGGACTTGAACCGGTCAACTTCGTGGGAGTCCAGCGCTGTAACCATTACACTACCCGCTGGTCCCCAAAACATTTCTTTTCTAAGTTCGCTACTATAACTGCAGTAGCTATTTATGGCAAGGCTTACTTAAAAATATGCTTATTTAGGAATAAAAGTGAGAGAATGTATAGAAAACATTAAGTAAAACACAAATGGTTTGCCAACGCGACCTAACTACAGAGGGAAAAGGTTGAAAAGCAGTTTGGAAAACTGGCGTAGACGCAGTGCAGCTGTGAGTGCGAGATGGCTACGGAAGCCCGGAAGCTCAAGGAACAGGCTGAACCTAGATCCCACGGGGTTGAAAATTCGGCTCCAGCCCGCCTCCGCCTCCGCAGTGCAGTGCGCAAGCGCATCGGCGCGCCTCGAGGCCCGCTGGCTTCACTGCGCTTGCGCGCGCGACAGTCTGCGTGGTCCCGATGGCGTTGCGGTGGTTGTGAGGGCGCTGCCGGAGCAACCGGGATGAGCGCGGCGGAGGCCGACCGCTGGGCGTGGCTGCTGGTGCTAAGCTTCGTGTTTGGGTGCAATGTCCTTAGGATCCTCCTCCCGTCCTTCTCCTCCTTCGTAAGTAGGGCTGTTGTAGACACGGTCTGAAGCTGGCCGCCGGAGGGCCAGATACAGCCGTCAGCAGCGACTCAGTATTTTTTTCTGTTTTTCGGTAGAGATGCTAGCGTCTAAAAGCTGCGCAGCTCCCTCAAATTTGGATTCTGGATGCTCTCGGGAGAAAACGGAACCTGGCAAACTTGGCTTAGCTTGGCTGAGCCTTCCGGCCTCAGAGGCAGTTCTGAGTCTCTCTCGGTCTCACCTCATGCCTCTGACCGTAGAGGCCTAGGCAGCTGTGGGCGAGGCAGCTGTGGGCTACGAGGGACCGGGCTTTACCAGGGGCCTCCATGCAGTGTGCGAAGTGTCAGGTCCTGGAGAGGGGCATCCTTGTTAGAGAGGTGTGGATACAGTTATAGAGGGAGACTCTCAGCACAGTGCAATGTGTCTGTATCCACGGGCGACAACACTGGGGCACCCTCTTCTGCCCGGCATTTTGCTTAGGCAGTGGTTATGGTACCTCGTGTCCATATGGAAGAGGTGACTGTGGTCATCTCATCCTCTGCCAGAGGAGTCTGACGCAGAGAATTTAGAATTTGCACTAAGTCAGCTTCTTGGTGACTGTGGAGTGAAAGTTTGATGCTTAACTTTGTGATGCTCCACTGGCCTCACGCTTTTTTTTTTGAAGGGAAATTGAGTAGGCCTAGTGTGGTTTGGGCATGGAGGTGTGGGCAGGGAACGCTGGCTTTCCCCTGGGACACAATCTTTCTCTGTGGGAATCACTCTTTCTCTGGGTCCATAGGGGAGTGCAGAGCTATCTAGCTCTGACTCATACTTTAGAGATTGGATGAATGCCTTGCAGCATTGGCCTGAGAAACCGTTCTTGACTTTCTCTCCTGTAAACTGGTGGTGGTGGTGTATTTAAGACCAGGCAAAATTTCTGCTGCTTATGTTTTATTTCTACCAGTATTCAATAAGTATGTTTTGTGCAGAACTCTATTCTAGGGCCTTACTGCCACCACTGTTTTGAGATACAGGCAATTCTCTTTTACCCATCCCTACCCTTTTTCAATATCTTTTCCTGTTGCCAACTAGTCTTTGAGTCCATGTTCCAGGTCCTTAGCATCGCATAAAAGACTTTTTAAAATTGCCATTAAGTGTGTGTGCTGACAAAGAAAACGAGAGAGGACCCCCCCCCACCTTGGGGTTGTAGTCACACGGCAATCCTCTTTCTTCCGATTATCCATCCTATTGGGATTTTGGGGTTATAGATGATTTGTCCTTTTATGTCTTGTTTATTTTACTTCCTTTATTGTCTTCAAGGTTCATCCACCTTGTAGCATGTGTCAAGATTTGCTTCCTTTTCAGGACCAAATAATATTCCATTGTATTTATGTATTACATTTTATTTATTCATTCATCTGTTGATGGACACTTGGCTTGTTTCCACCATTTTACGTTTTTTTTTTTGGAGAGGTTTTTCTCTATAGGGTGCGTGCGCTCGCCAGACAGACAGAAAGAGACATAGAGACAGAAAGCGAGAAATCACTTTCCAGGGCTGCAATCCCTTCTCCTCCATTCTCCTCTTGGGATCTTGGGCACGCACGCACACGCTCCTGGCGTGAGTTTTAAGCCACCGGGTCTGGGACACGAACCGCGGTCAACTACGTGGGAGTCCAGCGACATAACCATTACGCTAACTACTGGTTCCCAACCTTTTGACCATAATAAATAATATGCTAGAACATTGGTATACAAATATCTGAGTCTCTATGTTCAGTCCTCTTAGGTATATACTTAAAGTAGAATTGCTTGTTCAGGTGTAGATTCTTTTTACTTTTTGTTTTTGAGAAATGCCATACTGTTTTTCACAGTGGCCATGAAATTTTTACATTTCTACCAGCAATGCACAGAGGTTCCAATTCTTCACACCCTCTTAACTTGTTACTGTTTTTAAATATATTTTATTTTATTATACATTCAATCACTGTATTTCATTACAGCATGTAAAATGTATTTCCCAGCATTTTTTATTTTCAATAAAATAAAAAAATTAAAGTGATATCTTACTGTGGTTGTGATTTGTATTTTTCTTTTCTTTCTTTTTTTTTTTTTTTTTTTTGGGGTTTTTTTTTTTTTTGGGG
>NW_006159650.1:3878933-3900776 GCF_000334495.1 Tupaia belangeri chinensis
GCTCACCAGAAAGACAGAGAGAGACAGAAAGTGAGAAATCACCCCCGGGGTGGATGACCACGCCGCAATCTCTTGTCCTCTATTCTCCTCTTGGTATCCTGGGCACACATGCACATGTGCCTGGCGTGAGTTTAAGCCACTGGGTCCGGGACTCGAACTGTGGTTGACTACATGGGAGTCCAGCGATATAGCCATTATGTCAACTGCTGGTCCCTAGATTTGCATTTTTCTAAAAATTAGTGATGTGGAACATCTTTTCAGAGCTTAAGACTAGTTTTTGGAGAGATGTTTAGTCAAGTCTTTTGTTCCTTTTTAAATTTAGTTGTTTGGCTTTTTTGGTTATATTCTTTTTATATTCTGGATATTAATCTCTTATCAGATACATGATTTGGAAATATTTTCTTCCATTTTTAGGTTACCCTTGCATTTTTCTTGAAGTATGATCTCATTCTTCCTGTGTGCCCTCATCTCATTTTAAAAAAATAAAGATTATTATTTATTTATTTATTTGCCAGAGAGTACTTGGCACTTGCCAGAGAGAGAGAAAGAGAGGAAGGAATTACTGCCAATGGGGTGTGACCATGTCACAACCCCTTCTCCTCCATTTCTTCATTGTATTGGGGCTTAAGGCACACATGCAACCATGCCTGGTGTGTTCTTCAAGCCGCTGGGGCCAGGATTTTAACTGGAATTGGCCATGTGGGATCTGGATTTCTTAACCACTAGGCTTCAGGGTTTGTCCTACCCTCATCCCATTTCACTTTATGCTGGTACCAAAGAAAAATAATCTCAGTTACTTCAAGAGGCTGTGTTGGTGTTGTCTTCCTCTCTGAATTGTTCACGAGGAACTTAGGCCTGGCGTATAGGTCTTACACTAAGTAAGACCTCACATCATCTTAGACTCTATTACTTTGCCTACACTAAACATGTGCTTTGCACCTAGTGCACTGTCATTAAGGGGTTACAGCTGTAGCCTAGATATCCATGAGCCTTGAACCCCATGGTGAGCATTTATTATTTAGATGCAAGGGCTCTGGGTTTGTCCTTGGATCTGCGCCCATATCCCATACCACCTCCACAGGCTGTGTAACCTCTCTAACCACACACTAGTTAGCTTTCTTAAACCCATTTCTCCTTGGCTATAACACTGTTGGGGTTATTAGTCAGGTTCAGACAGATAACATACAATTATCCTAGTATAATATAACCCATAATAGGTCTTAAAACAGGGAATACTAATAGAGATCTGTTTGGCTTGGTCACTGGGCTTGTGGTGAGGGTTTGTGAAAGTTGTAGGGAATATGCTGGTCCTGTGTCAGGTAAAATGAGGCCCCTTCTGGCTCATTAGAGGCTGCCCTATTGCAGCTTCTGACTTGAGGAAACCAGCAGGAAAGACTCAAGAAACAGAAGGTTGTGTTCTAGCAGGAGGCGTGGTGGTTAAGGTGCTCTACTCCACATGGTCGACCATGGTTTCAGTCCTGGAACTGGTGGCTTGAAACTCAAATTGGGCGCATGTGTGTGCGTGCCCAAAATCCCTAGAGGAGGAGGGATTGCAGTGTGACCATTCCCCTTGGGTGGTAGTTTCTTGCTTTTTCTCTTTCTGTCTCTTTCTCTGTCTCCAGTAAGTACACACACCCTATAGCAAAAATCTCTCTCTAATAAAATGAAACAAGGGGCCAGCAGGTGGCATGGTGGTTAAAGGCGCTGGATTCCTACATGGCCAACTACAGTTCGTGCCCGGACCTAGCGGCTTGCATTCTTGCTTTCCCTTCCTCTCTCTGGTCAAATTTTAAAAATAATAACAAATGGAATTAAATAAATAATTAAAAAAAAAGAAATGAAGAAACAGAAGGTTGGATTGGAATTCATTCAGTGTCCTCAGGAATGGGACCCTGCCCAGGTACTTCAGATTATAACCTTCTTTACCAAGTTCCTGAAGTTTCTGGGAAGGGAGTGCACCTAGCCCACTAGTAAGTCAAGGCCTTGGTGATCCCCTGATATGAGGCCTTTTAGGAAGTCTGCAGAATCAGAAGTCCTTGGTCCAGTGGAACCTTGCGAGGTCCTGAGAGGCAATCTCAGAGGACTTTTGGGCTGGGTATAGGATGCCTGATAAGGATACCCAGTCCCTGGTGATGTAGTTGGGATTTTCCTGAAGTTCCATCCCTTCTCTTGAAGCTGGCCACAGGACACACAGATGAGAGAGCCTCGTTCATTAGTAGGTGATCCAGGACTTCTTTAGCTGTAAGAGCAGGAAAAGAAGGGAGACAAAGATGCTGGGTTGGGCATGTGCACTCTGCAGACCCCCAGGACCGGCAGGGTAGGGTTCTGGAAGCTTCTCTCTTACAGACCCTGTTTTGCAGATAGTGGGCATGGAAAAGGCAGCCTTCAGGGGCTTAATTGCAATTTTTTGATCTAACATTTTCAAAGTCATTCTTCACTTTTTGTCCTGTGGAGTGGCCACCTCCCTTTTTCTTTAGAGGACATAGGCCAGAGGTGGACCCTGCAGGATCTGCTTCTGTAGGTGTTTTATTTACTTGTTTATTTAAAGAGATTTTGCTATGTGGTGCATACACTCACCAGTGTGAGAGAGAGAGAAATGAGAAATTACCCCTGGGGGCATGGCCATGATGGAATCCCTTTTCCTCCAGTCTCCTTTTGGGATGCATGCATGCACATGCACCTGAGTCTGGGACTTGAGTTTGAAGCTGCTGGGTCTGGCACTTGAACCATGCCCTACCATGTGGAAGTCCAGTGATGTAACCATTATGCCATCTGCTGGTCTGTATTATTTTTAATTTTCTTACATGTTCCTTTTTTAGAATTATTTAGTAATAATAAAATAATTCTTTTGAGAGAGTTCTTTTGCTATAGGGCACATGTGCTCACCAGAGAGAGAGATAGACATAAAGCAAGAAACTACCCCCCGTGGGGGATGGCCGTGCCGCAATAATTTCTACTCTATTCTCCTCTTGGAAAATTTGGGCACACGTGCATACACAACTGGTGTGAATTTCAAGCTGCCAGGTCTGGCAGGTCGTACTTTTGTTGACTTCCTGGGAGTCGAGCAACATAACCATTATATCATCTGCTGATCCCTATTACTATTATTTTTTAATTTTACCAGAGAGAGACTGAGACAGAGAGGGAGAGTGAGTCTTGTCAGGTCTGGAACTTAAACCACATCAGCCATGTTGGAGTCCAGTGCCTTAACCACCATGCCACTTGTGGACCTCTCGGTAGGTATCTTTTATTTTTCTTCCTTTTTTTTTGAGACTTTTTTTTTTTTTTTTTTTTTTTTTTTTTTTTTTTTTTTTTATGCGGAAAAGAAAGAGCGGACGATAACAGCCCCCAGGGGAAATGGCCACGCCGCAATCCCTTCTCCTCCATTCTCCTCTCGGGATCTTGGGCATGTACACATACGTGTCCGGCATGAGTTTAAGCCACCGGGTCTGGGACTCCAACCACAGTTGACTACATGGGAGTCCAGTGACATAGCCATTATACCAACTGCTGGTCTCGGCCTCTCTGTAGATATCTTAAGATGCCTTACCCCATAGAGCTGTTGCTTAGTCTCTGTTGTGGTCTGGGTGTGAGGATGGCCTTACGGTATTAGTTTGGAAGGGGATGACACAGCTCATTTCATAGGACCCGCTTTAGACCCTTGAGCTGAGAAGCTGCTTGAGGGAAGCTGGAGGATTGTTCATTGCAGCAGGGACCAGAACCAGGAGTAGGCATAGCTGGAGGGCCTGGAAAGTTGTCTGCATCTTGGCTAGCTCTGAGTCCTGGTCCTGGTCCTTGCTAGGGGAAGCATCTGGGACTATTCAAGTTCTGGAGCTTCACAGGGGCCTGGTCCCTCCCAAGATGGAATGGTTCCTCTCCCATGTTCAGGGTCACACTGAGTGGTTGACCCCAGTCGGTTGTTCCTGGCTTTCTAACTGAATTCCACAGAGGGACAGGAATGGGCTCTGCCTGTCATCATGCCATCAATTAATTTTTAGGTGGGTCTGGGAGTTTTCAGCCAGTAAATGAGGGTGGAGTGGGCCTTACATTCTACCCAGAGTGACCCAAGTTCTAGCAATGGCATTTAGCCTGTTGGCAGAGAGTGTACCAAATCTGAGCAGGATCTGAGGGTATTTTTGGCAGGAAGACGTTATGAGCTCAGGCAGGGAGTGGTTAGCTTCTGACAGGAGTGGACAGAAAGAATTAGGTCCATCCTTCTTTCCTCTCTAGATTTGTCCACTTACTGGGTCAGCAGGTGGTATGGTGGGTTAAGACCTGGATTCCCATGTGGCCAGCTTTAAGCAACATCTAGATTCCCTGCATTTGAGAGATGATTCTGTGATTTTTAAAGGAATTTGGCCCATTCTTATTTTCTTCTTCAGAATGGATTGGGCTGGAGTACATCTCAGCTAAAATTTTGGGGCACCACAAGCTGAGCTGGGGTTAAGGACTGCTGGATGTACAACTGTGAACACACTGCGCAGGCATGGGCTTGGTGGCTCTCCTGCCCCACACCCACCCACCTCATTGTGCAGGGGCTGGCGGGGGCTTCAGCAGGTGGCCAGGAACCTGGACTCTACTGGCTCTGAGCAGTTGCACTGCTGTGTGGTAGCTTAGGCGAAGGGGACCCAAGAGCTGCGGAACGACCCGCCCACTGTGCCTTGCTGTGTGCCAGGTACATTTTAGACACACAATCCCTTTTTGTCTCTTTATTAACAAACACCAACATGCAGGAGAGTTACGCATATGGTATGGTGCAGAGTCGGTGTTTCCTAAACTGTTTGAAATAAAAGTATTAGTCTGAGCTGACCCTCTTCTGACCTGGGTGTGTGGACAAAGCCTTGTCCTGGTGCAGCTTCCAGGACATGACACTGCCCTCGGGTTTCCTGTGTCCTCAGTAGTGTCCTTACCGCCAAAGGACCTAGCTCAGAGCATGCTCTCATCTACTTGGCACAACTGGGGTCTCCCTTGGTCAGGAGGGCTTTCACAGACTTGAGGAACTGTGGTTTCCAAGGGCTATATAGGCAGCGACTGTGCAGAATGACACCTCCTGGGTTTGCACAGCTTTGGCAGGGGCATTTGGGCGATGCTGTGTGCACACTGTAGGATTTGGATTAGGCGGGTTCGCTGCTCTGTGGAGCGGCAGTTGCCTTCTTTCCACCCCACCCCAGGTCGCTGCCCCAGGACCTGGCGCCCTTGCCCTACTTAGGCCCAGCAGGCCCCTCGAGGCTGGTTGACGGGCACCACCTGGTGGCCACTATCCTCCCCCGAGCTCCAGCCTGCTGGATGCTGAATTCACAGGTGTGCAGAAGAGAGGCCAGGCTGGCCCAGAGGCGCCTCTTAAGGTGTGTTTGTGTTTGTTTCTCTGAAAGACCTGAGTTCCTGCCCACACCTCCAATTTTACACCGACTTCACACACTCATCATGGTTCTCTCAGTGCATATTCTTTTTTCTTTTCTTTTCTTTTCTTTTCTTTTCTTTTCTTTTCTTTTCTTTTCTTTTCTTTTCTTTTCTCTCTTCTCTTCTTCTCTTCTCTTCTCTTCTCTTCTCTTCTCTTCTCTTCCTCCCCTCCCCTCTCCTCCCCTCCCTCCCCTCCTCTCCTCACCTCTCCTTTCCTTTCCTTTTTTCTCTCGGTACATATTTCTAATATCTCTGATAGTGAAGGCTGCACCTCTTCTCTCAATGTGTTTACCCTGGCTGATCTGTCCTTTGTAGCTAATCTTTGAGCTCCTCTACTGACCCCACACAGCTACTTGCCATCCTTGTCCTGCTCAGACCAAACTGTGTTGGGTGGGGTTCATTTTTGCCTTAGGCATCCCTCCCCTTAACCTGCTTAGATTCCGACTCCTGAGCCAGGCTGCTCTGTCTTGGGATCCCTATAGCCTACTGTGTTCATTCCGAGCCCCTGCCAGTGTGCTCCTGTGTGGGAAGGTCCTCTCACTGTGCTTGGGCTCTGACAGTCCTTTCTGGACCCCCTCCTCTCACTGGTGCTCTGTGCCACACTGTCTCTAAGACTGTGCCCCTCAGTAGGGAAGAAGATGCATATTCCGTCCTTGAAGACAGCTCTGGTGATAGAATTGGTTTTCATTTTATAATTGCAATTTTATAGTTACAGTGAAACATGTATACATTGATACCGTAGCAATCCATGGACATATATGCAAAAAAAGAAATATAATTTGAATAGTAATTCAAACATGATAGAGGTCCTCCCTAGCTGTAGGGAGCAGGAAAAGACAGCAGAGGCTAGCCATGCAGGTAAGGGCAGCTTGCCCAGTTGAAACAGGAGTAGGATCTTGAATGGAGGTGGCAAGGAAGGTATGTATACCTGTTCTGTCCTGCAGAACTCCTGGCTGGAGTTGCCTCAACTGAATGCCCTGCACCATTTAGAGAAGAGTTTCTGGCTAGGATTTCAAGGAAAGTGCTTCTTTCCAAAAAGAAGCACTCCAAGCCAGGGTTATGGGTCCAAAGCATTGATTTGAGGAACTTGCAGATGCTCAGCAGTTCCCAAGATGAATGGTGAGAAAAAGGGATGTTTTACCCAGGGGTATCCACCATCCTTGAGTGGGGTTTGGTTATGGACTGTATATGGGGATTTGATAATTTGGCTCAGGGCAGAGACTGGTTTCTATATGTTTCGCCACAGGATCATTGTGTCTGTGTTTTTGAGCAACAACCTAATCAGCTTTTATTAGTGTCTGAGAATGTTCAAGCACCCACCTTGCATTCAGGCCTGCAGGGAAAGCATGCAGCTGGCTGAGTCACAGTTGCCAAGGCTCTGTATTTCTCAGGACAGCAAGGAAGTGGGGGGACCGGGGACCCTACTGTAGCTGGCAGGGCAAGGTGCTGATGCCAGCTATCTGCTCTGTCAGATGTCCAGGGTGCTGCAGAAGGACGCAGAGCAGGAATCGCAGATGAGAGCGGAGATTCAGGACATGAAGCAAGAGCTCGCCACGGTCAACATGATGGATGAGTTTGCCAGATACGCCAGACTGGAGAGGAAGATCAACAAGATGACGGACAAGCTGAAGACACATGGTGCCGTGTCTGTTGTAGTTTGGAAAGCTTCATGAGAGCTGATTAGTAGAGAAGTCTTTACAGGAGGAATCATAGAGTCTGCTCTTGGATGTTATAATGTTGACAGAAACATCTAGGTTTTTTAGAAGAAGGCAATAATAATGATTACTTTCTCCTTATTTAGCTGGCTAACTTTGGTTTTTTAAACAAAGAAACATATAGGATTTTCTTAGTATTTTTTTCAGAGCAAACTTATTATTGTAGATTTTTGTTGTTTTTTTAAAATTCACTTTTCTGAAAAGCACAGAAAAATAATCTCATAGTGGATTCCTAGGAGCTTTGGCTCCACTCTCTGGAAAATGCACAGCAGTATTCTTATCTGAGCTTAGACTTCAAGATGCAGTCTCCTGTGATGGAGACCGTTTTCACAGTGCAGCCCATGTGCTAGGAGACTCTGCTGGCGTGTGCACAGGGACAGAGCTGTCCTTGAGGCTAGCAAGGCACGTGAAGGAGGCCAGGCCAGCCCAAGACAAGCTAGATTCCCACTTAGGGATTTCTGTTTTGTATAGACTGGGAAATAGGTAAGAACATGGTGTCCTGTTGGCAGTCAGTAAATATATTATGAAAAGAATCTCTGACTTAGATGAGTAATTTTGAGGGCTTTTAAAATGAAGTCTGTCAGATTTCATGTCTGAATGGGATTCTGTTTTGAATAATGGTGTACCAAGATGGTGACTTCTAAAAATGTTTATTTTTTGTTTTCTAAATATATTGAGTGATTGTCCCATTTATAATCAAAGTATTTTTATAGGAGAAAATAATAACATTTCTGTGCATGTGAATATTTTCTTAATTTTTCAGGACTGACATACTGTTCCATCCTGTTTTTCCTTTCAGTGAAAGCACGGACAGCTCAATTAGCCAAAATAAAATGGGTTATAAGTGTTGCTTTCTACATATTGCAAGTAAGTACACTGTGGAGTCACCTGGATCATTGAAGCTGCTAATTGACTGGCCTCCAGAGCCATGTGGCGTGCACAATCCAGGGCTGAGAACTCAGGGTTTACCACTTCATGTTTCTGTGTCCCATGTCCTGCCAGCATGTCACTCTGGATGCACTGTGAATTTATACGTGATGCTAGCACAAATCCTCTTTCCTGATTAAGGTTGTTAAGGATTGGGACTTTCTGGCAAATAATCTCTGAAGAAACTTCTTGGGAGATCTTTCAGGTTGTCTATTCCAGTGTGGTTTTAAAGGCCTGGGGGTTGAAGTCTTATTATATAGACATCACATTTTCTAAGATCATCAATAATTTTGGCCATTACTTTACTGATATGCTTGAACAGCACTTCCTATCCTTTCAGTAGGGAATATTTTTCTTTTTTAATAGCCAGAGAGTGCCTGTTCTTGCCAGAGAGACAGAGGGGGAGAGGGAGGAAACATTTCCAATGGGGCATATTGCAGTCCCTTCTCCATTTCTCCAACTCATCAGGATTTTGGGCATGCACACACACCCAGTGTGTTTTTCGAGCAACCAGGCCTAGAATTTGGCCATGCAGAATCTGGCTCACTTAACCACTAGGCTATGGGCTAGCCCAGCTCCCAAAGTTATTTTCTGGAGTTTTACTCCTTCAGTTCTACATGGGACTGCTACAACTTCTGCTGCTTACTGGAGGCTGTGAGTGCGCTGTAGTGTGCACCATGCAGTGGCTTCCTTAAGTCATCTCTGAGTTTCAGTATCATGTGTGATCTGTCCTGCAGTGAAGGATTCAAGCTAATTACTATGCCTTCCTCCCTCCAAAAATATCTAGGTTTGGAGTATATTTAAGTAGATCAATACTGCAGTGCTGTGATTTGATATGAGAAAGGTTTCACAGAGATACAAGCCAGGTGCCCTTTTTGAGGTCTGCTCATTTGAGTGGCATATTCAAGGCCATGAAGGGGACAGAAAACAGAGAATGCTGCTGGGAGGGAATGAAAACTGTCAATCCTCCACCCACCACTGAAACTTCTAGAGGGCTTGCCTCTGTGTGCTCATGCTAGTACTGTCTGCATGGAGAGTAAGTTAGTTTTTCAAGGAACTTGGAGGTGTAAGATTGCTTTTATCACTAAGAAGGACTATTTAGCATATAGTCCAGCTACTCAAAGGAAGTACCTAATGAAAAAATAACTCCTGTGTCATGACAGACCTTGCTGAATTTGTTACTAATTTATGTAATGTGTATATAGCATTCATATTTAAACAGAAAAATATGGGTTCAGATGAGAAGGCTTGCTTACTTGTTGGTGGCATGTTCTAGAACTCTCATAAGCTTGTCTTTAGACTATTTTAAGGTTTCAACAGTGGGAATTAGTTGTTATGCATATGTGTCTGTTGGCTGCAAAGGCTTTGTTGACAGGGCTTGAAGTCATCAATCTGGAGAATTTCTTTAGTTTCTTTTACGTTTGCCCATATTTCTTTGTGTGATCATTGTTTATGTGACTGGCAGGTTGTTTCCATTCACCAAAAATGTCTTTCCAGGCAGCTCTGATGATCTCGCTCATTTGGAATTATTATTCTGTCCCAGTGGCTGTGGTGCCAAGTAAATGGATAACCCCACTGGACCGCCTGGTGGCCTTTCCTACCAGAGTAGCAGGTAAGAATTTGCTGGACAGTAGAGTGGGTAAGTGTGGACCAACTTCTGCAAAGTATTGTGACAGAGATTTAGTGGCTCCACATCATTCTCAGCACCCGTTGAGTGAGCAATGATTTTGGGTGTCCCAGCCTCCAGTAAGCCTTGAGTGGAGAATCTGAGGTCTAGAGAAGTTATGTAACTTGTCCAGTGTCACCACAGTGTTATGGAACAGAGTTGGAATTCAGTCCCAGATCTGCTTCTAGATTCCATGCCTGGTACCTGGAGTCTGATAAGCCATTTATTGAAACACCATAGTACCCAAACTGTGTGTCTTCTCAATCCTTTTTATGACTGGCCTCTCCATAGCACTTACTGCTGTTGGCCATTCTTTTATTTTTAAAAGAATCTCTTTTGGTTGTTGAAGAAGCTCCTGTAGAATGATTAAGAATATAGGAACAGTTTAAGAAAAAAACATCCTATTAGCTACCAATAACCTCTTTTAATCTTGTGATAGATATTTCCCAGTGTTTTTTCCTTCATTTATTTTGATATCGTCAAGGTCATCTGGCATATATCATCTCTTTTTTTTGAGAGAGAGATTTTTGGTGTAGAGTGCGTGTACTTGCCAGACAGAGACAGAGAGACAGAAAGTGAGAAGTCACCCTAACACCCCTCACCCCCCCAAGGAAAGATGGCCATGCAGTCTCTTCTCCTCCATTTTCCTTTCAGGATTTTGGGTGGGCAATAAAGGCCCACCACATCACCTGCTGGCTCCTGGCATATATCATCTCATACCCCCTTTTTACTTTAAGCCTCTTCTCATATATCTTTAAGAATGCACACGCACCCTGTGTGTGTGCAATCCCAGCTGCTGAGTCTGGGATTCAAACTGTGGTCAATATGTGGGAGTCCAGTGATGTAACCACTCCGCCATCTGCTGCTTCCTACCATCTCTTTTTTAATATATACATACATACATATATATATATATATATTTATATATAAAGATTTTTGCTATGGGACACATGCCCTTGCTGGGGAGAGACAAACAGTAAGGGTAAGAGTGAGAAATTGCCACCCAGTGGGGATGGACTGCCTCAGTACCTTTTTCTCCATTCTCTTCTTGGGATTTTGGGCACGCATGCACCGGTGCCCAGTGTGATTTTAAGCATCAGGTCCAGGACTTGAACTGTGTTTTCCAGTGCCTTAACCACCACATCACCTGCAGGCTCCTGGCATATATCATCTCATACCCCCTTTTTACTTTAAGCCTCTTCTCATATATCGTTAAGCAGCATAACATCATACCATAAACTGAGTAGTTTATAAATAACAGAAATTCATCCCTTACAGTTCTAGAGGCTGGGAGATCCTAGATCAAATGCTGGTAGATTTGATGTCCAATAAAGGCCCATTTTCTGGCTCATGGATGGTGATATCTCATTGTCCTCACATGGTGAAAAGAAGGCAAGAACAAGTACCCTTGGGCCTCTTTTATAAGGACACTGTTTCCATTCACTGGGGCTCCACCCTCATGACCTTCTCGCCTCCCTAAGGTCTCACCTCCTAATACCATTACTGTGGGGTCAAGGTTTCAACATAAGAATTTTGGGGAATGCAGATAGTCAGACCGTGGCACTGTATGGCTAAGCTTCTTTATTAAAGAATTTTCAATGGTTCTTTGTTTGAATGTGTGAGAATTTGCTATTTATTTATTTAGGTCCTGATTTTTTTTTTAATTAGGTTTTTTTTTTTTTTCCTTAGATATATGTGCTAGCTGGAGAGAGAGAGACAGACAGACTCAGTGAGGGGATAAGTGAGAATGGGGTGATTTCTCCTACATTCCCAATATGATTTTAAAGTCACCAGGTCTAGGACTTGAACCATGGTCAGCCACGTGGAAGTCCACGATGTAACTGCTATGCCATCTGCTGGCATCCCAGGTCCTGATTTTTGTGTCAAAGTTAATACTGCAAAATATATCCTAGTCAGTTTTTGGTTGTGAGTTATGATTATTCTTGGGAAGAATTACTGTATCAAAAGGAATGACTATTTTAGAGACTTACAATTGAGACATGCCCCCATCCCCTCCCCAACTTCCTGTGCTATAGCTGAGTTCAGGCCAGAACCTCTGCATTTGCTGACCACTCTAGCAGCCTGTTCTCTATGATTGGTGGGCCAAGAAAGGTGTGGAAAGGGGCCAGCAGGTAGCATAGTGGTTAAGGTGCTGGATGCCCACATGGCTGACTATAGTTCAAGTTCTGGACCCATGTGCATGTGTGCCCAAAATCTCAGGAGGAGAGTGCAGAAGGGATTGTGGTGTGGCCATCTACCCTCGGGGGTAATTTCTCACTTTTCCTCTCATTGTCTCTGGCTAGTGCATGGACTCTATGGACAGGAAAAAAAGAAAAAAGAAAGGGCATGGAAAAGCAAAAGCACCACTTTGTTTATAATGCTTTTTTAAGAAAGAAAAAAAAATTGAAATCGAAACGAGTTTTCATTGTTCATTGTAATTCATGCGTAGTAAAGAAGTCAGCTTTGTGTATAGAATGCCTGCCAGATTCAAACTCATGGAACACATACTTAAGTCTTTCTAAGCTTAGCCTTCCTTGGAATGGATTGAAGTATACTCTTCTTTCCTCTGAGTGTAAGGTAGCAAAGAAATGTGGGCAGAACTGTTAGCCTGCTCCCTTATATGAATTCTTTATTTTCAGGTGGTGTCGGAATTACCTGCTGGATTCTTGTCTGTAACAAAGTTGTGGCAATTGTGCTTCATCCTTTCAGCTGAGAAGGGAGATGATTTATAGCCGTGAGACTTTTAAAAGTGAATTTTCTCTTAATGGACCTTCTCTTATTGACTTACACTGCTTTGTTGTGTGTGTATTTTCTTTTTAAGAAACAAAAGTTCACAGCTTAGTGTTTTTGTTGTTGTCAAATACGTTTTCTCTTGGACTTTATGTGACTTTCTTATAAGAATCACAACTTTCTACACTTATCATAGAGCCAGGAAGTCCAGTTTATGACATATGTCCACCAACAGTGTGAACATTACAAGCACCTCTGTTACACACTTATGTTTGGACTCTCAGCATATTTTGGTAGTATTGCTGACTGGAAACTCAAAATTTTTTAACCACTTATGTACCTTAAAGATAAAGTACTAGTTTTAATCCAGTTGAGAAAGTAACTTAATTTTAATACCACTACTAAAATTTGAAAATTTGCTTTTTAATCTCATGCCATACAACTGAAAGAATAACACTAATTGACATGGTTTGTACTTTCTTCCTCTGTTTAAAATGTCATTTGTTGGATAAGTGTTTGTATAGTTTTATCTACTTATGTGAAGCTGTTAATTTTTCATTACAGCATTTTATAAATGTATTCATGAGACCATAATGTATGGTTTTGTGTTTAAATTGTTTGATTTTAAAGCATTTCAAATGAAGTATATTTTATAAGCATTTCATATTTATGCTCTGTAGAATGGAATGGTTAAGAAACAAACTAGGAAGCCTGATTAATCTGAACTAATATATTAGTCCATGAATATACTCCAGCTAAATATTTTTCAAAATACTTTTTTCTAAGTAAAATCTTCACAAATGCTGTGTAACTTCCTTGTTTACAGACACTTGTTTGCTATGAGCAGTCTAACAGACAAGTGGCATAGAGGCTTTGGCAGTTAATTGTGTGGGTGACCATAGCACAGCTAAATTCTACCACTGGTTTTTGAAAAATGGTATTTGTGTTCTTGTGTTCCCTAAGGATCTAATAAGTAAGTAGCTCAGTATTATTTCAGCTAATTGTACTGTGAAAAAACAAAGTGCTGTAGTCCTTGAGTTTATTGTCATACTGAAGACTACCAGATTGGTCATATTCAAACTCATAAGATGCTGCAGGCTCACCTAGTACCTAGGTTTACTTTAATGAAGAATGCAGAACTGGGAACAGGGCAGTGTTTAGATGGCATCATAGAGGACCTGGGCACCGGCTTCCAGTGTCTCATCATCACACTCAGTGTATCCTGGACACAAAAGATGAGAAGCTAGTCCACAGGGAGGTTGGTCTGTCCCTTAGATGAAATGTCACACTTGGAGAGCATACACCTAACTCTTATTTAGTGAGCTGCTGGCATAAACAGTGAGTTGAACAACAAGCAAATGAGCAGCCAGGAACAGCATGTCTAAAGTCATTGTCAGAGCAGAAATCAGTACAAAGTCTCACAGACAAGACTGTCATCTCCCAGGACTGTAGTACTCCATTTGATGTGCAGGAATTTTGACAGATAACACTTGGCACTAGAGAAAAAGATTTCTACTTCATAGCTGTTAGTTCTTTCTTTTTTACTTTTGTGTGCACTTGTGGGAGAGATCTTGACAGTGAGAGAAAATGAGAAAGCATTCTTCAGGGAGTATGGTCATACCACAATCGTTTCTCCTCCATTCTACTGTTGGGATTTTCTAACATGTACAGTTGCCTGGTGTTCTATTGTATTGTTTTTTAAAAGGTTTTTGCTATAGGGCATGTGTCCTCTCCAGAGAGAGGAGAGAGAAGAGAGAAGGTGAGAAATTACCCCCAGGGGGAATGGCCACATAGTGATCCCTTCTCCACTAGTCTCCTCTTGGGATTTTGGGCATGCATGCACATGTGCCCAGTGTGATTTTCATGCCACTATGTCTGGGACTCAAACTGGTTGGCCACATGGAATTCCAACACCTTAATCACCACACCACTTGGTGACCCCAGCCTAGTGTGTTTTTAAAGGTCCTGGGCCTGGGACTCTAACCACACAGTCAGCTATGTGGGATCCCACTGTTTTAATCACCTGCCACTGGCTGGCTCCACAGCTGTTTACTCTTTCCATACATGTACATTAACAGTTTGTAAAGATTAAATATGAAATTTAACAATCCTTTATGTTTCACAGTGTTTTTTTTTTCCCCAAAATTATATTTGTTTTTATATAGATAAACATGGTACTGAATTAAAAAGATGCAGAAAGGGATATAGTAAAGAGAACGTTTTCTGACCTTTCATTGTCTTATTTCCCAGTTTCCCAGTTTCTACTGTTACCAGTGTCTTATAATTCTTCTAATATAGTCCATGCACTTGTGAATATTGATATATGTGCCTTTAAAATAAAAATTTTTAAATTATAAAATTAATACCTAAGAAATATGAGTAATAGTTGTTTGCTACCTTTGAAACTTAAAAAAAATATATCTAACTGGAAAGTACAGAAAAAGGCTTGATTTGTATTTTCTGACTACTAATAAGATTATCTGGTCCTGATCTTGAGCTGCTAGATTTGTCTTGCCTATTTGTTAGATCTTTTCTTATTGACTTGTAATTCTTTATATGATCTGAATACTAAGCTTTACTGACTGTATGTGAAGCAAATCTCCAAGTTTATAGCTTCTCTTTTCCCTTTTTGTTTATAGATCTTTTGATGAACAAATATCGTCCATAGAATATCTTTTTGCAATTTATGCATTCTGTCTTAGGCATTACCTAGTCCAAGATCATGAAGATTTCCCTCAATGTCTTGTAAGAAAGTAGTGTTCTTGGGAACCAGCAGTTAGCATAATGGCTATGTCGCTGGACTCCCACGTAGTCGACCACGGTTTGTGTCCCGGACCCGGTGGCTTAAGACTCACGCCGGGCGCGTGTGCGTGCGTGCCCAAGATCCCGAGAGGAGAATGGAGGAGAAGGGATTGCGGCATGACTATCCCCCCTGGGGGGTGATTTCTCGCTTTCTGTCTCTATGTCTCTGTCTGTCTGGTGAGCGCACGTGCCCTACAGTGAAAATGTCTCCAAAAAAGAAAGTAGTGTTCTTTTACTTTTCATACTTAAATGTAATAAAAATGTTCATTTTGAAATCATTTCAGATTTATAAAGAAAGTACAGATATAGCACAAAGAATGTCAGTATTCCCTTTATTTGATTTCCACAAGTGTTAGTATCTTAACTGTAAAACCATTATCTAACCAGGAAATATACATCAGTATGAACTATTTAATGGCTCTACTGATTTTTATTGAAATCGCACAGATTGTCCCACTTACCCCTCTTCTGGTCAGAATCCAGCTCAGGGTTATACATTGCATTTGATGATTCCCTGAATCTCTTCTATCTGGGAGTATTTTCAATTTTTAACCTTTGAGATCTTTGCATTTCTGAAACTACTGGCTAGATAATTTGTAGAAAACTCTTAGTTTGAGTTTGTCTAAGATATGCTTATGACTAAATTAAAATTAGGCAGTTTTGAGAAGAATATCTTCCCAGTATAGCCTACCAGGAGGTGCAGGGTGTTCATATGCTTCAGACCAGTGATCTTAACTCTGATCACTTGGTTAAGGAAGAGATTGTATTGAAAAAACAGAACTCAAATGGAAAAGATCTCAATGGCCAAGTCTAGGACAATTTGGGTCCAAAATAAATAATGGTGTTAAAGCATTATAACTCACAGAATAAAGTAAATATTCATAATTTCTTAAAGATATACATGGTTAACTGAATAAATAAAGGGCGACAGGGAAAAGTTCTTCCTTACTGTAGAATTCAAATAATGGATATAGGAGGGATGATGAACATAAATCACCGTTTGGCAAACATTACAGAAATAATTGTCACAAGCAAGATTCTTGAAGGTAGGACCATTCCTGCGGTGCAGTAAAGGGAGCCAGATCCCACGTGGCCAACCACAGTTCGAATGTTGGCCCTGATAGCTTGAAAAACATGCCGGGCATGCATATATGTATATGTTCAAAATCTTCATAGGAAGAAGGAATGGAGGAAAAGGGTTGTGGTGTGACCAATACCTCATTTAGGGAGTGCTTTCTTTCTCTACTGAGTGAATGCACCTCTGGCAAGCATGTACACACAGATGCACACACACATACAGAGTTAAAATCACATTTTATGTTTTTTTTTAAGAATTATTTAATATTATTTATTATTATTTAATTTGCATATTATCACCAGAGACAGCCAGACAGAGAGAGGGAGTGAGAGAGAAAGTGAGAAAGCAAGCTGCCAGGTCTGGATTTGAACCGCAGTTGGTCCTGTGAGAGTCCAGTGCCTTAACTACCATGCCACCTGCTGGCGCCTGTATTGTCTTTAAAAAAAAAAATGTTATGAGAGGCACTTTCAACAGAGTCACACCACAATCTTTTTTCCTCAGCCCTTCAGCCAGCCAAGACCAACATGTTTTAGGTGAACTTGGGATCTGAACCTAACGTTGGTGATATGGCTTTTAGCATTGCAGATCAGCACACAACCATCTGCATCACCATGGCTAGGCCTATATTGTCTTTTTTCTTCCCTTAAAATTTATTCATTCAATTTTATTTATTATTACTATTTTTAAAATATGTTATAGGGCATGTGCACTTACTGGAAAGAGAGAAAGCAAGCTGCCAAGTCTGGGACTCAAACCATAGTTGTGCATGTGGGAGCCCAGTGCTTTAACCACTGTGCCACCTGCTGGCCCCCTTATATTGTCTTTTAATTGAAACATATAGTTCATTTACAGTTTTTTTTTTTTTTTAAAGAATTACTTTATTTAACTTTATTTATTTTAATTTGACCAGAGAAAGAGGGAGAGAGAGAAAACGAAAGTAAGAAAGCAAGCCTCCAGGTCCAGGACTTGAACTGTGGTTGGTACCATGCCACCTGCAGGCTCCTGATTTACATTTTTTTAAATTACTGATCTATTTGGGTTTATATTATTTTTGCTTTTATTTTCTTAAATAAAGCTAAGCTCTTGTACTAGACCCAACAGATGAAGCCAAAATGGGGTAACTTATGCTAAAGTTCTATTCACCAGACCAAAACTAAGTTGTTATCTGATCTGTCCTTTTGAAATATCGGTGTCAGGCAACAGCTACATTTCCCAAATAGGCCAGTTTTAATAATGGTGATAATGAAGTTCCCTTTGCCTTTAATCCTTATGACAAAAACTACCCTGAATTAAGCTGTTAACTAATCATTGACTTTTCTATTGTTATCATCCTGTCCCTGCCTTACAAGGAAAGTGACTTTGAAATGACTAATCTGCTTTTCTTTTTCTACTCTCTTAAGCCCTTCTTTGTCTTTGATCCTAACTCTTGTGCTGGGTTCACTAAAACAGTTACTATTATGGAATAAAGTGTTGCTCAATTCTAGAATCACGAATAAAGCTGATTTAAATCTTTAAATCGTAAGTTGACATTTTTTACTTGTTTTCTTTTTCTTTCCTTTTTTGCCTTTTGATTTCACATCCCTTTTTCTCATGTTTTGAAGTTATTCATTTTGTTGTTTTAGTGCTTATACTAGAAAGTGCATGAGTGTGGGAAATTAATATTTTACTCTCCTCTTCAACAGTGCCAGATCCATGACATTTCACTGCAGTCATTCCTCCTGTGTGAATGCAGTGATTTGCTCTGTTTTCTGAGGACTAACACCTCTCGGGGATTGTAGCTTGGTCACACCCCCAGGGGATGATTTCTTGGTTTTCTGTCTCTGGTGAGTGCACGCACCCTATAGCAAAAATCTCTCTTAAAAAAAAAAAAAAGGAAAAGAAAAAGAAAAGATCTTTTATTGGCTATAAAGCTGAGGTAGACATACTATTACTCAGTACCTCATTTTCAAGAGTTCTTTTGGTAAATTTCTACAAAATTAATTTTGCTTTAGGGTGTGTGTGCTCGCTGGAGAGAGAGAGAGAGAGACAGAGAGACAGAGACAGAAAGACAGACAGACAGACAGTGAGAGGGAAAGTGAAAAATCACCTCCCCAGGGAATATGGTCCTTTTTCATTTTTCTCCTGGGATCCGGGACACACATGCACATGCACCCAAGGTGATTTTTAAGTCACTAGGGCTTGAACTGCAGTCTGCCCTGTGGGAGTCCAGTGATATAACCGCTATGCAGTCTGCTGGCAATGTTTTTCCACTATGGTTTTCACTCCTTGTTAAAAATTTATTTCGAGACCAGCAGTTAGCGTCATGACTATGTCGCTGTACTCCCATGTAGCCGACTGCAGTTCGAATCCCGGACCCGGTGGCTTAAACTCACGCTGGGCGCATGTGTGTGCGTGCCCAAGATCCTGAGAGGAGAATGAAGGAGAAGGGATTGTGGTGTGGCCATCCCCCCAGGGGGTAATTTCTCGCTTTCTGTGTGTCTCTTTCTGATGAGCGCATGCACCCTATAGCAAAAACTTCTCTTAAAAAAAAATTTCACTATTTTCATTAAATCTCTTTTTTGCTATAGGGTGCATGTGCTTGCTGGAGAGACAGAGAAGGAGAGGAGGAAAGTGAGAAAGCACTCCCTATCAGAGAATGTCCATGCCACAATCCTTTCTCCTCCATTTATCCTTTCAGTATTTTGGGTATGTACACACACATACTCAATGTGCTTTTCAAGCTGCCAGGTCTGGGACTCAAATTGTACAGTTGGCCATGTGAGTTCCAGCTGCCTATGTCACTTTTTAAAAAAAAAAAAATTTGCAAAAGGGCATGCATACTTTCTGGAGAGAGGTGGGGGCAGGAGGAGAGGAGTATGCCAACCATGGAGGATGGCTACACTGTAGTCCTTTCTCCTCCATTCTTCTTATGCATTTTGGGCATGCACATATGCCTTGAGTGTTCTTCTAGGTCCAGGACTCAAACTGTGCAGTAAGTTCACTTTAAAATGAAGATAAATGAAGATAGGCTCAAAGTACAGTCTACTTTTGTAGTCCTTATTTAAAATATTTTAAGAACAGCCCAACAGGTGGTGTGGAGGTTTAGGTAGCTGGATCCCATATGGCTAACTATACAGTTTGAGTCCTGGAGCTGATGGCTTGAAGATCATGCTGGGCGTGTGTGTGTGTGTAAGGAGAGGAGGAAAGTGAGAAAGCACTCCCTATCAGAGAATGTCCATGCCACAATCCTTTCTCCTCCATTTATCCTTTCAGTATTTTGGGTATGTACACACACATACTCAATGTGCTTTTCAAGCTGCCAGGTCTGGGACTCAAATTGTACAGTTGGCCATGTGAGTTCCAGCTGCCTATGTCACTTTTTAAAAAAAAAAAATTTGCAAAAGGGCATGCATACTTTCTGGAGAGAGGTGGGGGCAGGAGGAGAGGAGTATGCCAACCATGGAGGATGGCTACACTGTAGTCCTTTCTCCTCCATTCTTCTTATGCATTTTGGGCATGCACATATGCCTTGAGTGTTCTTCTAGGTCCAGGACTCAAACTGTGCAGTAAGTTCACTTTAAAATGAAGATAAATGAAGATAGGCTCAAAGTACAGTCTACTTTTGTAGTCCTTATTTAAAATATTTTAAGAACAGCCCAACAGGTGGTGTGGAGGTTTAGGTAGCTGGATCCCATATGGCTAACTATACAGTTTGAGTCCTGGAGCTGATGGCTTGAAGATCATGCTGGGCGTGTGTGTGTGTGTGTGTGTGTGTGTGTGTGTGTGTTCGTGTTCGAAATCCCGAGAGGATTCTATAAACAAGGAAGAGAGAGACACAGATGGATGGCACTCTTAACAGTTTTGATGCTGTGATCCAACCCTAGCTTTAACCAGCCCTGGATCATGGGCACATGTATGCGTGACATACTCGGATTCTCTGGAGGTGAATCCAGAAACTTCCCCTGTGGGTCAGTCTTGTAGACTTACAGTTTTGAGTCTGAATTTTACCACTGCACCCCCCAACCCCACTTTTAAAATAGAATCTTTGGGTCATATTGTCGACTTTTCAAAGTTGCTTCCATGGTTTAAAGTTACAAAAGAACACTGTCACTCATAAAATGGTTGTATATATGAGATGTACTGGTGTATGTCTTGGGTTAACTAACTCAAAAGTTACTAGCTGTGGAATTTCATAGTATACTAAAGTCATATAATAAATCAGTCTTCCAGGAGAAAACAGACATGTTTCACTTTTAAAGAAAAAAGATTAAATTTGTTTTGAAAATGTTATCATTTGGGCTGGACTGTGAGGTAACACAACACTCTGCAAGACTGATCCATATGGAAAAGTTTTGGGTTCTCATCTGGGGACCTCTCAGAGAACACTGGACACATGCTTGCCCATGATCTGGGGCTAGCTGAAGCTGGAGGTCAATGCAATGTCAAGACCCTGCTGTGAAGTACTCTGTCTTTCACTCATGAAAGAAATAAATGTACCTTACCTATTTTTTTAGAGAGAGATTTTTGCTATAGGGTACATGTGCTTATGTGCTTACTAGAGAGAGACAGAGAGACAGAAAGTGAGAAATCCCCCCCTACCCCCAAGGGGGGCCAGCCACACCACAATCCCTTCTCCTCTATTCTCCCTCAGGATTTTGGGCATGCATGACATGCATCCGGTGTGAATTTTAAGCTGCCAGGTCCAGGATGCAAACTGTGGTTAACTACATGGGAGTCTAGCAACATAACCATTATGCCATCCATTGGTCCCAAAATAAATACACTTTAAAAAATGTTATCATTGGGAAGAGACACCTTCATGGCTGCTGAGAACTAGACATTTTGGAGGAAACAGAGAAATGAAGATTTCCCACTGATAATTAAGCCTCCAGCACACAAAACTCCCGTGGAGAGGCAAAAGGGAACAGGCCTTCTTGAAGAGACACCTTCATGGCTGCTGAGAACTAGACATTTTGGAGGAAACAGAGAAATGAAGATTTCCCACTGATAATTCGGCCTCCAGCACACAAAACTTGCGTGGTAGGAAGACTCCTTTCAGGCCTCCTGTCTTGTATCTGTCTTTGTTGTTCTCTACCTCTGTCTCTGTCTTCTCTTTTTTTTTAAATTTCTGCTTTTTAGAAATTTTTAAGGTGAGGCATTTTCTGGGCTTTCTGGCCCCTCCTATCACTTTATTTTGTGAAGAATTCCCTTTCCCCCTCCCAACCCAGGAGAGGCAAAAGGGAACAAGCCTTCTTGAAGAGACACCTTCTTGGCTGCTGAGAACTAGACATTTCTAATTTGGGGGGTTTTATTGAAATTTTTTTAAATATTAATTTTTTTTTAGTTTTTTAAAAAAGTTTTTCCTTTTTTTTTTGTTGTTGTTGTTTCTCTCTCTCTGTTTCCTTTTCTGTATGCTTCTCGATGCTCAGATTGAACTTCCAAGTTTGGGAAGAAACCAACCATCCATCCACCAGTTGACTAGAAATCGCTGCAGGACCACAAGAAATATGGGAAAGCAGAAAAATACCTCTCCTCCAAGGGAAAAG
>NW_006159650.1:3902193-3905391 GCF_000334495.1 Tupaia belangeri chinensis
GATAGTGTGGGAGGGGGGGGGGAGATAGCAGAGAGTGAGAAATAGAGGGAAAAATATATATACATATGTGTGTATATATATATATATATATGAAACTAGAAATGGAATATTATTGATGATAACATGCATGATTAAGCCACTATGCAGTTTATTCTTGATGGGAAACCACATTTAGTAGGTTGTGATGATGCTCAGGGAATGAAAGTAAATTAATTATAAAGTTTCAGGGGAAAAAAACCCACTAAAACTGTTCTTATAGAAATTTTTAAAAATGCGTATTTGATGACTGCAGTAAGCTATATAGCCCCAGCTAGGTACTACTTTATAGTAAGTTCATTCTACTCACTGAGGTTTATGCCTAAAGTCAGTTATGTATATGTATATATAAGCTGTGCTTACTATTGGAAATATTTAGACTAATTAAGTTCCTTAGCAACTCAATTCAACGAAACATCTGCTAGTGTTTTTGCTTTCTGAGGAAAGAATTTTGGGGCATTTGGTGAGGGTGGGACACAGGGTTGAGGGGATCAAATTTGTAGATGATTCCAAGAAAAAAAAAAAAAAAAGGCAAAATATACAAGACATAAGTGGAAAATTATTTGTTGATGACACGTATGTTGATGTGCTTGATTGAGCCAATATAAAGTGTATTCTGGATGGAAAATTCATTTTGTATGCTATAATGATGTATAGTGATGTATAGTGAATTAATGTAAAAAAAATAAATTTAAAGAAAAGGAAAAAAAAAAGCAGATCAATAAAGTGATATGACCTGGAAAAAAAATGTTATCATTGGCTAATATGCAATTAAAAAAAAATTGTATTAGCAATAAGACAAAAATCTTAATTATCTAACGTCAGCTTAAATACTAAAACACAGACACACATAGGCATATACTTTCTTCACACATTAAAATTTAAAAAGGGGGATATAAGTAGTTCATCAAACCAGAATGTATTAGGATATCAGTTATATTTAAATAATTATTTTTCTTTTTCCTTCTGTAGGTGAAGATGACTTAATAGAATTTACCACAGTTACTTTAGAATCTCCAAAAGCATTGCTGGCGGAGGCCTGACTAGGTGGTAGATGAGGCAACTTCTTACTTTTCAAAGTTTCCTCAGATCCTTTTATAAAAACAGGACTTGTTTCGTCATTTTTAAAGACATATCCCGATCCAAAGAGTTCTTCCATTAGACTGCTCTTTTTCTCTCTGAAAGTTGTATCTTTCACTTTTGTTTTGGAAGACTTACCAAAAGAAGGTTCATACACACTAACAGAATGTTCTAGCTTCATTTCTTCTCCATTGCTGTGATGTTTGCTTGTACTACGATGGCATCGTGTGCTGCTTGTATTAGCTGGCCCGCCTGAAGTGGGAAGCCCATGATGCAAGTTCTCAATAGTTTCTGTGAATGAATAATGCTTTCTTTGTCTTACAGGTATTTTAGCATTTGGAACACTATATTTATTAGGCATCTCATCCATGTCATTTATTTGTACACCTTGAATATTTTCTTCTAATATATCATCTTCCTGATTGCTTTCTTTTTCAGGATGAATTATTTGAATTATTTGAATTGTTTTTGGTGGTAATTCTTGTTCTTTTTTCATTAAAATCGTTTTCTTTTCTTGACCTTCCTTTTTCTCTTTTTGTCTTCCAATATTTTCCAGAGGTGCTTGTACTTCTGAATGTTCTTTTTTTGATAAATCTATATTAGGAAAATAGACAATATAGTGCTTTAGAAAATGAATGGATTTCTGTTTCAAGATAGCATGTTGACTAGAATGCTAATCTATACCTCAAGATAAACACATTAAAATGGCAGGATATATATAAGGAAATAAATATATAGAACACTGGGATACAGAGAAGGGTGCTATTGATGAGCCTGAAATATCGTTACACTTTACTGCAACATTCCAAATAAATAAGAACTATAAAAGCAATAGAAAAATAATATTCATAGAAGAAGAAATAAAATTGCCAGTAAGGTTATTGGTAGATGTTACATGTCACTAGCTGGGATGCAATGTCAATTAAAATAACGAGAATATTTTTCACTCATTCAGCTGGCAAATAATTTCCAGAGTTGGTGAAGATATGGAAAACTGGAATTTTATATCCCCATTAGAGGGTATGTAAATTGATATCATTTTTTATATGGCAATTTGGCAGTATCTACCAAAATTTTAAGTAGATATGCTCTTAGACCCAACAATTTCACGTGTAGGAACAAACCTACAAAAACAAAGATAAGTATGAGAATGTTTACTGCCACATGGGTTAGTCAACAGCAGAACATCCTAAATATCTGCCAAAGTAGTAATGGTTAAAACACAGCATGTGCAGCCTGTGGGATTCTAGGCAGTTTTTGTGAAGGGTGAAGTGGATAAATATGGACTAACTGGGAGAACTGTTCCCACATCAGAACAGATGCACATGGGAGCAGGGTGTATGTATTTTGTTTGCTGATATCTTCCAGTGACCAGATCAGTGCCCAGCACAGTATATGCTCAAAAAGCATTTGTCAAGTGAGTGGATAAACTTGCTTGGGCAATATGAATTACTCAAATGGACTAGAAAGTAAGTAGAGTACTTAAATAGACCAGTGATCACAGTGAAAATACAACTGATAATCAGTTTCCACAGAATAGCACGATGCAGTATGGCTTTACAGGTGAGTTCTCTCAAACAGTTGTGTTATTTAATCTTTATTTGGCCCCACAACTGAATTTTACCCTTTCTAGGGTCTCTACTGAATGCCTAACATGCTCACAAAGGCTCTCCATTTGGCATGGGAGGACACAAGTGATTCTTGGCCCTGAGTGAGTTGGGAACTGTTGTTCATAGTGACTTTTCTTTCCTCAGCTCTTGTTCAGCCTTGTGAGGTTTCACCCAAATTTCCCATTACCAACAAAGTAACATGAAAACAATGAGGTAATGTTTTAAAGTTTGAAGGAAAATGATCCCCCTGAGAATGTTCTATATAGGCAGTTGCTAATGACATATAAGGGTAGAATAATGGCATTTCCAAAATAACAAATTTACCTTACATGTATCCGTTATCCAGAAGCTAGTAGAGATTGTGCTGTTTGAAACAGGGTGAATTTACTTAGAAAGGGGAGGACAAGGCTCAGGAAAAAGAAGATCCAGCGGAGAAAAGGGGTGGCAGAAACCTGCAGGAAACAGTGTAGGG